>NC_057801.1:791996679-792104670 GCF_018294505.1 Triticum aestivum
ATGGTTTCTACAAGTATAATTTGCCATGGGGACACATAATATACTGTGATGAACACATAATATACATAATAAAATTTTAGCTGTTTCTTCTTGAGACGAAAATTTCAAAAATGCCATTGGGACACAAGCTAAATTGCAATCGCAGCGATAATAGAACTAGAAGTGGTGCCCAGACAAAACATATTTAAAAAAACAAGGACAAAAACAGAGTGTTAGCTAAGCATCATAATGACCCAAGGAAAAAAAAATCCATTGAGCAAAAACTTCCGTGTTTTTCCACGATGACCCAAAGAAAAAAGTCATGACAATTTGCATATGTACATGCAGCGGGGCAGTTGTTACACCATTCATCCAGGTCGCTACTTATGCGACAAGGAATTTCGCTACGTTAGGACAGTTAGAGTTACTGCCGCAAAAATATGGACAAAATTTGTAAGGTATTTTCAGTATATACATGAAGACACAAAAACATGCCATAAATTTTCCATCATATAGAATGCAAAAAAAGAAGAAAATGTACCATATATATCTTAGTAGTAACTGCATGTTTCATAAAAGAATTACCATGCCCACATGAAAGCAACAATCCCGTGAATGTTGAAAGTGAAAATTGCCATGAATGTAAAGTAGACTCTGCCATGGTAATATAAAGGAAATTTTACATGGACTGTAAAGTTAATTTTCCATGGCAAGAAAATAAATAAATTTCCATGAGTGTTTGAACTAAAATTGCCATATGTGCTAAAGTAAATTTGCCATGGCAATGAAGGTAAAGTTTGGCATGGCAAACAAAGGAAAATTGGACACGTAAAAAAACATAAAAATTCACATGGCAAATGAAGGTAAAATTGCCATGGCAAAATAAGTAAGATTTTCCATCCAACAAAGTAAAATTTGCCATGTTCTGAAAATTGTAAACAGTTACGAGGATCAAATCACCATGGTAAAATACATATTAAAATTTCCATGTTGTTAATTTTTTGCCATGGGTTGTAGAATAAATTTGCAATGTAAGTGGGGGGAGAGGGGGTTCTTTCTAAAGAATTGTCATCATACGAAAAAAGACATGGTAAAGTTGTCATGGCAATAAAAAGGAGAAAAATGCCATGATACGAAAGAGACATGTTAATTGAAATCAAGTGACATGGTAAAGTTGCTATGAAAATAAAAATTACCAAAAACGGGAGTTATGATAAATTACCATTGATGTAAAGTATTTTTTTATAAATTATGTGTATTTTCTATCAAAATTTGCTTTATTTTTTATTTTCTTTCTCCCTAAAAGTTAATACCCATGCCACTAATTCAATGTTTTTTATTTCTTGCAAAACTTCACTATTTTAATTTTTTTAGTTTTCATTTCGTTTTCTTTCTTCTTTAAGGGCAATACCAATGCAACTAATTCATTCCTTCCTACATTTTTTTGCGAAAAATCCGCTATTATATGGTTGTTCTTTCATATAATAAAAAAATCATAATTTCTATGTAAATTGTGTGCACAATTTGTCATTACTTATCTCAATTTTTTGCATTTTATTTTTCTTATAGGTCAATATATATGCCACTAATTTACTTTTTCTGATAAAACTGCCACTAATTTCTTGGTAATATAGATTGTATGCACTGGAAGTGAAAGAACTATCCATTTGCTTGGCAAGGGCAGTACAAGGGGCATGTGAAAGGAGCCACTATCATACTAGAAGCGGTGGCTTCACAAGATATGTGGATATGTCATTCTTTCTTCGGCATGGCTCGTTCTCACAATGATATCAACATGCTTTAGCGTTCTCCAGTGTTTGCAAGGCTTGTAGAATGCCACTCCCTAGAAGTCAACTTTGAGATCAATGGCCACCATTGCAACAGGGGATATTACCTAGCTGATGGTATCTATCCTCGATGGTCAACTCGTGTGAAGACAACCCAAACCGCAAGGAGAGAAGAGACAGGGATTTGCCCAAATGCAAGAGAGTGCTAGCAAGGATGTGGATCGTGCTTTTGGTGTGCTTCAATCTCGATGGGGTATCATTTAAAACTCTCCATTTACATTGAGCACTCAGAAGCTTTGGGAGGTGATGACTGCTTGTGTGATAATGCACAACATGATTGTGGAGGATGAGCGTGGTGATAGCATCTACGACCAAGGTTTGATTTTCAGGGTGAAAATGTTGAGTTTGAGCACCAAGAACATGCAACCTTTGAACAGTTTGCCCAATTTCATCGTGAAATACTTGATTGGCATACTCATATGCAGCTCCAGGATGACTTCGTTAAGCACACGTGGACTCACATTGGCAACTAGTAGATGTATCGGTTCATTTCTATTTAAGACAAATTTGATTGGGTTGTAAAACTATTTGACAATGTTTTTATTTGGATGTGGAACTATTTGTTTTGTAAAACTATTTGCAATGTTTTATTTATTTGGTTATTTGCAGTCACATAGGGCCTATAGCCAAACATGATGCGACCGAGATGCTGGCTGCGCACTGAGCATACGATCGGTGCACCGAGAAAAACAGCCGGACGTCGCCTCATTGCCCTATCCAAATGGACAAAATCCGGACAAAACAGACGTCCATTTGGGGTCGTGCATTGGAGTTGTCCATACTCATTGAAGGAAATATGCCGTAGAGGCAATAATAAAGTTGTTATTTTATATTTCCTTATTTCATGATAAATGTTTATTATTCATGCTAGAATTGTATTAACCGGAAACTTGATACATGTGTGAATACATAGACAAAATACTGTGTCCCTAGTAAGCGTCTACTAGACTAGCTCGTTAATCAAAGATGGTTAAGTTTCCTAACCATAGACATGTGTTGTCATTTGATGAACGGGGTCACATCATTAGCAGAATGATGTGATGGACAAGACCCATTCGTTAGCTTAGCATTATGATCGTTCAGTTTTATTGCTATTGCTTTCTTCATGTCAAATACATATTCCTCCGACTATGAGATTATGCAACTCCCGGATACCGGAGGAATGCCTTGTATTGCTTCAAATGTCACAATGTAACTGGGTGATTATAAAGATGATCTACAGGTATCACCGAAGGTGTTTGTTGGTTGGCATAGATCGAGATTAGGATTTGTCACTCCGAGTATCGGAGAGGTATCTTTGGGCCCTCTTGGTAATGCACATCATAAGAAGCCTTGCAAGCAAAGTGACTAATGAGTTAGTTGCAGGATGATGCATTATGAAACGAGTAACGAGACTTGCCGGTAACGAGATTGAACTAGGTATGAAGATACCGACGATCGAATCTCGGGCAAGTAACATACCGATGACAAAGGAAATAACGTATATTGTCATAATGGCTCGACCGATAAAGATCTTCGTAGAATATGTAGGAACCAATATGGGCATCCAGGTTCCGCTATTGGTTATTGAGCGGAGAAGTGTCTCGGCCATGTCTACATAGTTCTCGAACCCGCAGGGTCGCACGCTTAACGTTCGTTGACGCTAGAGTACTATTGGGATATTTAATGAGTGGTAACCAAACGTTGTTTGGAGTCTCGGATGAGATCCCGGATATCACGAGGAGTCTTGGAATGATCAGGAGGTAAATATTTATGTATAGGAAGTGATATTTTGGGTTCCGGAAAAAGGTGCAGTTTTTTCGGTATTGTACCGGGAAGCTTCCAGAAGGTTTCGGAGGATTTCGGAGGGTTCCGGAAGTCCACAAGTGGGTTCACCATGATCCAAGGGCTAGCATGGGCTGCGGGGAGGTGCCCTGGCCTTATTAGGCTAGGCGCACCAAGTCTTCAAAAGCCCTTGTGGCTAGGGAAGGCAAAAAAGGAAGGAGTCCTAATAGGAATAGGATTGGACTTGGAGTCCAAGTCCTCTCTGTCGGTGTCAAAACTAGTGGATCTCGGGTAGGGGGTCCCAAGCTGTGCGTTTTAGGATCAATGGTAACATGAACACGGGATTTTACCCAGCTTCGGGCTCTCTTGATGAGATAATACCCTACATGCTGCTTGATTGACTATAATGAGTATAGGGGTTACAAGAGTTGATCTACCTTGAGATCATGTGTTGTGGTCTAAACCCTAGAGGTATGATGAGTAATGTCATAATAATCTATCGACTAGCCTAGCCTCGGTTTATATAATGTACCAGAGGCCTATGATAACAAGAGTCCTAGCCGAATACGCCGGTGGGGGAGGAGTCCTTGTCTTGATCACCAAGTCTTGTGGAATCTTCCTTGTATGCGGCAACTGTCCGAACTGGCCCATGAGTATACAGCCATGGGGGTCCTCGGCCCAATCTAACTGATCGGGAGACGACGTGGTGAGTACCCCCTAGTCCAGGACACCGTCAGTAGCCCCCTGAACCGGTCTTCAAGTTGGGGACGCTCCTCGATTCTTCCGAACTGTTCTTCATCTTCGGTCGTCGGTCTTGAAAACTGGTTCAACAAATCTTCTCATCTTCGATCTTGAGGATCGCGAAGTAAATCCGAAGACTTTACATGTCGGTTATCCGAGGAGCCTCTTTAAGTTTCTGGCCTTTATCAATGCCTTGTTATTATTATGCCACACCTCAGGTTTGAAGTTATTCCCGGGCGGCAGTGTCCTCTTGCGTCCGAGCTCCAACACCGGATTGCATTAGAGGTATCTTTTGCAGCCAAGCACCAACGCCGGACTACTTCCGAGCTCCAACGCCGGACTGTATCCAAGATGTCATAGATCATCTGGGTTCAAAAAGTTGAAGGAGTTTAGCCGAGCTTAATGTCGGAAATGCCCTCTACGGAGCCAACCACTGGCGTCTGAGCTTTTATGCTGGACTGCTTCCGGGGTGTCTATTGTAACCGAGTACCAACGCCGGACTGTATCCGAGGTGGTGCACCACCTCAGCCATGGGCTGATTTTTATGAACTTAATTCCAAATTATGCAATGTAATCTCTGCCGAGATGTATAGCCAGTAGACCTCAAGGTGCGTGTTGGCCTAATATCCAGGATGCACCTGAAGGAAAAATCAAACCGCTAACCTTAGTAGCCCCTGAGACTTAGGTCGATTCATAAAATTAGCCTGAGGATCAATTCCCAGCTCGGCAGCATACTTAGGAATAGAAACGCGGTGTGCAAAGTCCTCGAGACTCAGGTTGGGTGCGGACGACCATCCTGAGGATAATAATCTCCTCAAAAACTATATTGCGCTTGAAATTTTCTGCATTGGATTGTCAATGCAGTAGCCCCCGAGACACTGGTTGGGTGGCGACACCAGATCAGGGGATCAATGTACCCTCTGTTGGAAAAGGCATTGCCTAGGAGGCGCTTAGGCACGCCTAGGCTCTAGTCAATGGTCAAACGCCTCGCCTAGGGCATAAATGGAGGTCTAGGCAGAGAAAGCAAGGAATTGCCTACCCAAGCAAGAAATCATGCCACATACTGCACTGATATGCCCAACGGGTTATATTCCAATGGTAGTACATCTTATTAACTTACTTATATGCCCTAAACTAATATCAACACCCGTATAATAATCACAAATACACTACGAGTAAAAACTATATTACCGCCTAGGCCCCGCCTAGGGCGCTTAGGCACTAGGCGAAGGCCAACCGCCTCGCTTACACCTACCGCTTTTTCCAACCTTGGATGTACCCCTTTAATATTGTAAATAATAAGCACGAAGCGGTTTGTAAATAATAAGCACGAAGCGCAGTAGCTCCCGAGCCTTAATGTGGGCACGGGTGGCCGAATTAAGGATCGATATCCAAAGTAAAATCACAAATTACGTGTAATAATTCTATGTATCCAAGTACTTTACATCATCAATGCTCGGATCCGCATTGTACAAAACTTTGTTGACCGGCCATTGGCTTCAACCTCCTCGGCCAGTAGACGGGGAGTGTTCGTCCCACTTTGTAAAGCCTTTATGAGGGCAAAGATTTATGGCAAACAAGGCAATCCGGTCATACGGTTTTATAAACAAAGGTACGCAGAGAGACATGTTATATTATTGTTTAACATAAGAAATGTCGTCCAAAGAAAATAGTCCCGCTATCGGTTCCTTTCTTTGGGTTGTCATGCTAAGCATGATCATGAAACCTCAGCTCCGATCAATGTGGGAGGAAAATGCTGAGGATTTAGTTCGGGGAAGGCTTCCAAACTCTATGGTCTAAATGAAACCAAATTTTCACTTCCGTTTCGACCGTTTATAATCTAAAAGTGGCCCATCGTCGTCTTCTACCCCCTTGTAGATGCTACGCAAGGTGTTTCCGAAATAACAAAACAACCCTTAGCCGACGTCTCGGTGCCCGAAGGCGGTTGTGTTGGCGGAAACGAGGCAATCAGATATGCAGGCTTTATAACTTTCACGTAGTCATAGGAGCTTAAAGTTGGGAGGCCAACAAGTAGCCCCCTGCTTAGTGTTTGGCGACAGCCGAGGTCAAGCCGTAAACACTTCGGCCGATGTTATGAACGGCCCGTCATTTAACATAGTCATCGGATCGCTGACCAGTTTATGCTTATTGTGACAGTCAGTTTTCGGCTTTCTCCACCGAGGTGCTTAACCATGCGAGCTAGAAGCACAATCGCAGTGGTTCTCCTTTTGCACACCTAACCGAACAAAGCGGAATGTAGGAGGCAAGCATAGGAGCCGAGCAACCCAACTATTGACCGAAGACACAATTTGAAACCGATGCATATATAGCAATATCCGAGTTTTTTTGCTGAATCTCTAAAGGTGTCCGGCGTTGCACTGCGAGACTTATGCGAAAAACACACAAATAGTTGAAAATTGCTATAGGATTGGAAAACCAAAAAACATCAGTAAAAACTCGACGTCCGTACTAGATTAATTGTTTGGTGCCAATCGGAAAATTGGTCTTAAAAAAATTGTGCTTCTGTCGTGCTTTAACATGACACATCCTATCTCAAGACTTCAAGCGGGTCAGCCTACGGCTTCAACCTCCTATCGCGAAGGCGGAGTACTTCTCGCTAGGCCAGTTTAGCAAACTTTAGCGGCTTTGAGAGGGAAATCCGGCTATTGACCACACACTCGCGTCGAAAAAAGGAGTCATAGAAAAAAGACGTTGCAACGACTAGGAAGAAGAACACTTATTATAAAACAACTCACATAAATTTAAGAGCCCCCGAGTGACTTGGGTAAAAGAATTTTATGTATAATGATTGTATGTACCGAAGTACTTATATCATATCTGTGTTCACCTAAACTTTATACACGTCTTAACCGACCGTCGGCTTCACCCTCTTCGGTGAAGGACCGAAAAGTGTAATGTACTCCCCCTGTTGAGAATATCGACAGTGTTTCCGATAACCAGACAATCAGGCCATAAGGCCGTAACAGACAAAGCACGCCCAGGGAACTTATGCTATATTATCGACGAAGTGTAAGAAGCATCTTCAAAGAAAATAGTACCCCCACCGATACCTTTATTCGGTTGCTCACTATGAGACTTGTGCAATAGATTTTTTTGTACTCATGAGTTCCGTTGTGTGCCGACCATTATTGAAAACAGTAAGAGCGCTAGCTTTCGGCTTCACCCAGTCTGAGGTCCGGCTCGGGTGACCCGATCGTGACAATCGCAGAGGTGCTCCCTTTACTCCCTAGCCGAACAATCGGGAACGTAGGGGTAAACACAGGAGCAAGGCAACCCAGCTTGCACATCACTTAGGTCAATATGGTGCATATTGTGGTGTAATACACGAACAAGGAATGAAGCCGTACAAGTATAATCATATGCAAGAGGAAAAGCTCCAGCAAGGGAGCCCCCAAGTAAACGGGGTATTTGAATTTGTGTGTCACAAACAAAGTTTGGACAAGGAAGTTTTTCACAAATAACTTTTTGCCAAAAAAGTATAACGCTTGGTCGAACCGAACAAAATTTAAAATTTTAAAACTTTGAGCATGAAAGCGACTTAGCTGGTTAATGTGTTCGGCATTGATGACGCGGTCCGAGCTTGTTGCGGGAGGAGGTCTTAGCCCCCAAGCCCGATGTGGCCGAGCGGAGAGTTCGGCATTCCGAGAAGATGAAGCCCTCAGTCCAGCCGCGGTAATGGAGCAGGTCGGCGCGCCAAGGCAACAACACAACTCAGTCAAAGGAGGCGATAGCGCGGCTCAGTTTGAGTTGATTGGCTGCACATATAAAATAGTGCAAACCAAAAGTAATGACAAATAAAGATAATAATGTATAAAAAAATTCTTCTACTTATTTAATACAAGTGAAGTAAATAATGAAAGAGATATGGCCTGAGCGTCGAGATCAATGTCGATGTAGGGCGTGATGTGGTAAAGGCGTGGCAAAGACCGAATTCACAGGTCGGTCCAAGTTCCAGATACGGCGTTCGCCGAACCATGTACGGAAACTGACCGAACCACCACGCGACCGTCGTTAATGCGGCCACCATTTGATAGGCCTGTGTATAGATGATAGAACAAAGCAGAGTAATAATTCCTTGGAAAAAATAAACCCAAACAAGCAAAAATTGCTGGGATTAATAGCACCTGGTTTATTTGTTGTAGCAGTCCGAAGAAAGGTTACTCCCAAAATTGGGACTCGATCCGCACACCCATTGCCTGATGGGTGATGAAGCGATGGCATGGCGATCCTGGCAAAGGTTGGCTCGCCACTGCGAAGCCCGTGGTCCAGCTAATGTGATGAAGCTGGTCGACTGGTGACGCCGAAGTCTCCGAAGTAAGTTGGTGAAGAGATGGCGAAGTCCTCGGTCTAGCCGAGGTGACGGAGTAGGTCGACAAGGAGATGTTGCAGCTGCCGTGTCAGTCGAGGTGTTGAAGTAGTTCGGCGTGATGGACATCGGCTTGAAGAAGCAACAGTGCGGCTATGCCGACGCAGGTCGTAACTTGTGACGCGGTCAATGCTGGCTTGATGAAGTGACCGTGTGGCGATGTTAGTGTGCCCGCTCCGTGTAATCCGTGGGTTGGCGATGTTGGTGATGATTTATCCTTCGCGATGCCGAACTATTGTTCGGCTGGCTGAGATGATGATCCGAAGAAATTGAGCTCTGCTCAACAAAGCGATGACGTGTCTAACGCAGGTCGGCCGCCGTGGAGTGATGTTGTCGGGCTAGTTTGACACTGGCATGACGGTGAAGTTCGTATTGTAAGAATACTTTTAATACTAGTGGGATGTGTTTGAGAATAAAACACAACACCCCATACGAAAACTTCCTTCAAAAAGGATGTCCGAGATCCCGTTCATAAAGAAGATGAACTCGGGTCAGATTCGTTCTCGCACAGAAAACAGTTCCGAAAAGTGATGCACTAATCGGAAGTTTCCCGGAGTTTGGACGGTCGGATCGAGCTGAATTTTTGCAAGTGGTAGATATGGGAATTCCGCAGCAAATCAATGGTTGGATCTTCCAAAGGACATACGAGCTAGATGCTGGACACCACGCTCTAAACTCGTCCGGATTCTCGTCCAGATTCAACAGGGCTCCGCTATATCGGAGATTGCCGGAGATTCCTCCATCGGAACTCGACGAAAATTTGCAGGGTTGTTGTAGACTTAATTCCGCATAATTCCACCGAAGCAATCATTTAGGCGATACTCGAGGAGGCGGTGGCGGCGTACGAGTTTGCTGTGCAGAAAAACAGCACGGTCGCCCGAGGGCAATGTTGACGTTGAGCCCCCGAGCTCCATGGATGATTCCTCCATGATCTTGATAGAGATTGGAGTTGATGTTGATGAAGGCCCTCATCCGAACATGACGATCGGAGGTAGGGCGCAATCCTCGGTCAAGCCAAGGTGACCATTCGAGCTGGTGACGAAGAAGCCGACGTCGCAATTGACCTGCAGTGGAGCCATTGATCCTTTTGCCGATCACAGAGCGGAACTCTCAATGAAAGCACCAATGTCGGTGTCAAAACCGACGGATCTCGGGTAGGGGGTCCCAAGCTGTGCGTTTTAGGATCAATGGTAACATGAACACAGGATTTTACCCAGCTTTGGGCTCTCTTGATGAGATAATACCCTACATGCTGCTTGATTGACTATAATGAGTATAGGGGTTACAAGAGTTGATCTACCTCGAGATCATGTGTTGTGGTCTAAACCCTAGAGGTATGATGAGTAATGTCATAGTAATCTATCGACTAGCCTAGCCTCGGTTTATATAATGTACCAGAGGCCTAGGATAACAAGAGTCCTAGCCGAATACGCCGGTGGGGGAGGAGTCTTTGTCTTGATCACCAAGTCTTATGGAATCTTCCTTGTATGCGGCAACAATCCGAACTGGCCCATGAGTATACAGCCATGGGGTCCTCGGCCCAATCTAACTGATCGGGAGACGACGTGGTGAGTACCCCCTAGTTCAGGACACCGTCACTCTCCCCCTTAGCTGCGCCCTAGGGCTTGGAGGGGATCTTTGCCACGCCCCTCCACCTATATATAGAGGGGAGGGGCGCCCCAAGAGCACATACCAAGCCCTTGGCACCCCTCTCTCTCCCGTTACTCCGTTGTTCCACCGCCTCGTCCCGGCGATGCTTAGCAAAGCGCTGCCGGTGCTCCACCACCACCATCACCTCCACGCTGTCGTGTTGGTTGTGATCCCATCTACTTCTCCTCTACCACTTGCTAGATGAAGGAGGAGACATCATCGAGTTGCATGCGTGCTAAACTCGGAGGTGCCGTCCGTTCGGCACTAGATCGGTTGGATCTTGATCGGATCGCGAAGAAAGTTTGACTACACCAACCGCGTTGTGAAACGCTTCCGCTTTCAGTCTATGAGGGTACGTAGACACACTCCCCCCCTCTCGTTGCTATGCTTCTCCTAGATTGATCTTGCGTGATCGTAGTTTTTTTTTAAATTGCATGCTACGTTCCCGAACACTCATGGCGTGGTACGTACACACCACACAGGTTGGCACATACATTTACCCGCTATGCGACAATGCATTGAGAAAAAAGTGACTGGTCAAAAAATATTTTCCAAGCAATTAATGTATAGCTTGTCCCTTTTTTTTATCCACCGTAACTTTGAGTGCACTTTGAACTACTCATTTTGAGAAATTCTCCTACCCTTTTCTTTCCATTATGTAGGAAACGTGTAAGCAGATGGTCTTTTTTTGCTATCAAATCAGAGAGATTTATTTAACAAAGGAGTTCCTGGGGCAATCAGCCAAGAGGTTTGTTACTAGGAAACTAGGAGTTTTGTCGAGCCAACTTTCGGTCACATTCAAGGTGCAGGCATGCTTTGCACAGAGATGCGCCGGTAGATTAGTCGACCTGATTACATGCTGAACTTCAAATGCAGAAAAATCAAAAACTAGCTCTCCTATTTCTTCTAAGATAGGGGCCACAATAGAACGAGAATTGTGGCGAATGTTCGAGAGTGTCACCAACTCCACGCAGTCCACCTCCATTATCACATGCGATAAGCCTTGAAGTGTAGAAAATCGGGCACCTTCTCGCATTGCTAAAGTTTCAGCGATCAGTGGGTCCGAGATACCCAAGAATGGTTTGCACCAGGCCCCCAATAGTGCTTTGGAGGAGCGTGCAACGCCACATGCACCCGCCTTCCAACAACAAGATTCAGTGCCTCGTCAATCGTTATCTTGGTCACCCCCGGTTCTAGAGGCCTCCAGCCATGTCCTAGGAGAACCATGGGTGAAATGTGTGGAAGCTTAAGTACGGCTAGGGCCTCCTTGGTAGCTCTGAGAGTCGCTATCGGATCCCTACCTTCTTATCCATGCTTAATGCAGTTGCGAGAGTGCCCGATCGTCCACATAATGGTGATTATATTTGCTTGCTCCTCTTCTGCAAACCGAGTGTCGCACAATATGTCCCGAGACCAAGGGTTCCGGTGTAGAGGAGGTAGTCTGATGCCAAACCAGGCACGCGCTTCCTCCCAGAAGCGTTGCGCATGAGAGTAGTGGATGAGTGCATGCATGAAATCCTCCTCCATAGCCAAACATACATTGCATCTATCAATGACTGGAATATGTCAATGCTTTAGGGTTGACTCGTCAGGTAGAATCCTTCGAAGTACCCTCCACCAAAACACACAGACCTTTGGGATAAGTTTGAGCTTCCACATAGCATTCCATAAATGTTATTCATCTGTTGAAGCACCGGTAGCCGTCCCTTCTTCTAGAGCAAGCCGCTCGTTTTGGGTCACTAGAGCACGGTACGCCGATTTTACAGTATAGTTGTCTAAAGTCTCAAAAGCCCAATCAAAGACATCTTCACCACCCCCTCACCTGATATGTATATTAAGGATCACATCCGCATCCGGGGTAATGAAAGTTGATCGAACTAGATCATGTCGCCATGCCTAGTTCTTGGGACTATTGTACATTATGTGCTATCAAACGTCACAACATAACTGGGTGATCATAAATATGCTCTACATGCACTACAAAAAAAGACACATCCGTGACATTTTGGGCCGAACGAAATTTTTTCCTGTCATACTTATGACACTTCTATGATGATAATTGTGACAAAACCTGGTATCAGCATAGATGTGGTGGGCTCCTACTTCTATTACAAAAATTCATGACAGAAAATGGGCTTTTTGTCCTGGGCAGGCCAGAGACGCAGCTGCATGACATTCTTTGGACCGTCCATGACGGAAAAAACCGTGGTAGAAGCGAGGGCGAGGAAAATATGAGAGAGTTCCCGATTACGGTGGGTGGTTGGGGGCCGAGCGATGCGCGTTTATCTCGTACACGTACACGCGTGTGTGTGAGGTGTTGGGCTGTAACTAAACCCGAGCGATTGCACTAGCTATGTTACTGAACCCGAGTGATTCCTTCGCTACTACTGCTAACTGAAGCCGATCGATGCTGCCTCTGGATGAATAGTGAGCGTTTGCTGGGGGTGTTGGATGAACAATGAGTGTTGCGGGGGGGGGGGGGGGTTGGATGAATAGTGAGCGGTGGGGGTGAATGTATAGGACCCTGTGGTGTTGCCTCTGGATGAACAGGACCCCAGCCGATCGAGCCGGTTGGGGCTGGATGAACAGGACTCCGTGGAGGGCTGGATGAACAGGACGACCCCGTGGAGGGCTGGATGAACATTAGATAGTGGAGGGGTGGATGAACAGTAGCCCGTGGAGGGGTGGTTGAACAGGAGCCCGTGGAGAGGGGTGGTTGAACAGTAGCCGGTGGAGTAGCACGCGGTGGAGGCTGGATGAACAGGAGCCCGTGGATGAACAGTCACAGGTGGAGACTGGAGGAGGTCGATGGTGGATGAACAGTAGCCCATGGAGGCTAGAGGAGGTCGACGGTGGAGATGAACAGTATCCCGTGGAGTCCCGTTTTGCGGTACGCCACACCCCTCCCAACCCCCGTTTTGACCGTAGCGCTCCAACACAAGTCCGTTTCCTCCGTGTTGCGGTACGCCACACCCTCCCGATCAACAGGACCCCGTTTCGACGTAGGAGGTCCAACACAAGTCCGTTTCCTCCGTTTTGCGATACGCAAGACCCCTCCTAATGAACAGGACCCCGTTTCGAACGTGGCCGATCGAACACAAGGCCGTTTCCTCCGTTCTGCGGTACGCCAGGCCTCGTTTCCATCGCCTGTTCCGTCTAAGCCCTCCCGATGAACACGACGACGCATTCCGTTTTGACCCAGCCGGTTGGCTCCCCATGAACACGACGACGACGCTGTTTCTCCGTTCCGACCCAGCCATGTACACGAGCCCTGGCAGTACATATGCGCGAGTAGGCGTTCAAGACCCCGCCCGTATGTACGTACGTGGCCGTATTTACTTTCTTGCACCCTGGCCGTTGTACGTAGTATGTGTACATGCTACATGCGCGCCTCTACTACGACAAGTGCGCGCCTCTACTATGACACGTGCGTGCCTCTACATCGACCAATATGTACATACACACTCGTGACCAGAATGATAATGCTACGTACGCTTCGACCAGGTGGGTCCCGACTGTCAGACACTTCCTTGCGTGCGAAGATGTAGCTGGTGGGTCCCAACTATCAGTGGGGCGAATCAGTTTTTTTTGCGCGGACGCACTTCCTTGTGTGCGAAGATGTAGCAGGTGGGTCCCAGCTGTTAGGGGGGAAACGTTTTTTTTCGTGAAATATAGTGGCCCGTCTAGTGGGTCCCTGCTGTCAGATGGAGGAATCATTATTTTCCGCGTAATAAGGAGGCACTTCCTTGCTGCGGCCGTGGACCCAGCTGTCAGCCTCTCCATGTAAAGTCCACATCCGATGGAAGTCGTTCCTTGACCACGTTGACCACAGCGCGCCGAGAGCACCACGGCGGTGGACGACCGCTGCGGTGTGAGGCTGCCGTTGCTGCAGAATAACAGGGGGTGTGGTTGAGTTGAGGGATGGCCTGGATAGCGGTGGGAGTAGTAGGGGGCGGTGAGGCCTCCGTGGCAGCATAGCCGGCCACGGGAGGCAGGAGCAGGCGGCACGACCGGCGCTGCTTTGGACGGCTGGAGCAAGAATACCAGAGGTTGAAGAAGCACGACAGTCATTGGATGGACATCATAGGTCACTGCAGCTAGAATCGTTTATATTGACTAAGTTGACAAAGCCCTTGGTACGCGTCAACTTAGTAGGCCCACAAGTCAGCTTTCGAAATGGTGCGCCCTAGATGTCAGGGAGAGGAATCATTTTTCGGGCGGGTGAAGCTAGAATATCCGAGATTGAAAAAGAAGAACGACATCGGTAGGATGGATATCCAACAACCATTGCTGCTAGAATCGTGTGTTGACTATAAGTTGACAAAGCCTTGCATACGCGCCAACTCTCTTTTCTTTGAGGGGACGAGTCAACTTAGTAAGGCCACAAGTGTGTGGCAGAGAACTTATAGCCCATTTGAGATTTGTAAGAATGTGCAGCCCCTTTTTGAATGCTAATGGAATTTACTACAGCCCATTTACAGTTTGTTTTGATGGGATCCGAAATATTTTTATCCCGAAATTTCTAGTTAGATTAAATACAATTTTAATATAAATTTATATTACGTAAAAATCGAACGAAACCTTGCGCTCGCAACAATTAATGAAATTAAAATTTTCAATATCCAAAAATAATATTTTATAAAGTAATTACGTGTTTGGTGCATTTTTTTATAGTTACTGCCCAGTTTTTATAATTACATCTCATTTATTATTTCTTAAAGCCCATTTTCTTGTTAAGCCTAATGCTTCCCTCTTAGGAAAGATTTGGAGCCCAACGGGGCGGAGAATAACAACTTGACTTTGCCGGGGTATTCCTAAAAATAAAGTATAGCTCGGCTAGCCATTTTCAGCTTGAAAAAAATAATATCTGGGCTGGATATCTGGCCTGGGCTAGATGGGCCACAACTCGCCCAGTTATTACCTGCAGCGATGTTTTCGTTGTTGTTCAGAGAAGAAAAATTAATATCTGGGCTAAACATCGCTCAATAAAAACTCTGCAGTGCTCACACCTCAAAAACACAAATACTGCTCGAGCTGCTTGGTCCCAGCTGTCGGCCGCTTCTTGTGCAATTGTCTCGTTTATTGACTAAATAGGTTGACAATGGTGTGGAACCGTGATGTCAGGAAACCAGGAGGAAGCAAAAAAATTATAGTTTTATATAATAAGGAGGCACTTGCGTACGTGAGGCTATGGCCCAGGTATGTCCCCACTATCATCCTCTCCAAGTAAAGTCATCTCCTCGCCCGCGCGCGCTTTCCGCCCGAAACGGTCAGCGCCGCCCGCCCCGCTTCCCGGTGCAGGCGATTACTCTGCCTTCAAACGACACAAGTGTCGTCCGTCCATCCGTATGCCGCCCACATTAATGATACGCGGTTGCCGAGGCGGCTACTCTGGCGCCACACGTCCGTCCCTCCGCCGCCCACCATTGCTATATAAACTGCTGCGCCGGCCATAGCCACAGTCATCCGCATCTGTTCCCTTTCTCCTGTCGACACCACTACTGCCCACCATGGCTTCCTCGCACTCCAGCGCTCTTCGGGACGGGCGGACGATGGACCACAAGGAGATGGCAACCATTGCTACCGACTGGCTGGCCGGCAGGCAGCCGGAGGACGACGACGTCCCAATGGAGAACATGGTAGTCGACGATCTGGCGCCAACCCCTCCTCCGTGCCATCCTCGCCGGTGCATTGCACCATGACCATCGGCGAGGCCCATGCCCAATATATGGACACGGTGAGGCAGAAGCATGAGGAGCAGTTCCGGGAGGCGCAGGCCGACGCCACCTACAACCACCATCTCCTCTAGGAGCACCTGCAGGCGGAGGAGCAGATCGCCGCGGAGCGGGCGGAGCAGGAGGCGCTCCTCGACTCGTACCGCTCCGCCCGCGAGGGCCGCCTCGAGCACTGGTGGTACCGCATGCGGGTGGCGGAGGCTACGATCGCCTACAAAGAGGGCGATGAAGCGGGCGAGGCGGTGTTTGGAGAGACTGAGGATGAGGCAGAGGACAATGCCGGCTCCGACGAGTCCCCGCTGCGCTGGTGTCAACGAGGCCCTGCTCTGCCGAGGCCCCGTGGCGCCAACAACGAGGTAGAGGACACCGTCGGCTCCGCCGAGGCCCCGCCCCGCCAACAACAAGGTAGAGGACATCGTCGGCTCAGCCGAGGCCCCACCCTGCCGGCAACGAGGGGGAGGATTTCCACCGCTCCGCCGAGGCGCCGCCCGCCAGCAACGAGACAAAGGACATCGCCGGCTCCGCCGAGGCCCTGCCCCGCTGCCAACAAGGTCGCGCCAGACAGAAAACAAGGAAGAGTAGAGCATGGTAGGTCGCCGCCGCTCGGGTTCAAGTAAGGCCACCACTGCTACCCTCCGGTTGAAGCCAAGCTAGGCGGGTTGACCATTGACGGCCGATTAGCTTCTTGGCAGCGACGTGGAGTCGGAGAGTTGTGTTGGAGAAGGACGCTGCTTCTACTTAACTGTTGGTGTAGTTGGCTGACTGACACGTGGGCCCAACAGGCCACATGTCAGTTATGCAACTGCACCTGCAGTTAAGTCATTGAAGCTTCTGTTCGGCTCAGCCGGACACAGGTGGGTAGCTTCGGTTAATTAATTATACCTCCAGCGCACCCCTTTTTAGTTGAAGAATGTATGAAATGTAACGAAATCTGGCATGTTTATATGAAATCTGATCGTGTATGAACGAATTTATTTTGACGAGTTTGAATTCTTGTATCACTGGCATTGGATGAACATGCAAAACAATACGTACTAGCATTATTCCCAGGGTGATCACCTCGTTTGTAGCAGTTTCACATGTACTCCCTCCGGTCCATCCTAGTCTGCATACAAGTTTTGTCTGCAGTCCAAGTATCTCTACTTTGACCAATCTTGTAGAAAAAAGTCTGCACTTTCACAATGTGCGAAGTAAAAAGGAACAGAAGGAGTACAAAGAGTTTGAGCAGCTTTTTAGCGTTTCTGTACGTTGCAATAAAACACACAGGCCTGGCAATTCACAGAGAACATTCAAAATAATCGATGATTATGCATCTCAGCGGTTCACATGTCAGAGCCAATATTTACTTCACAACTAAAGAATAAAGAAAAAATTGATCAACGCTGCTGACAGCAAAGGGCGTCCCATTCGAAAATATCAAGCGCATGTCTTCTTGCTAAAATCAATGAGGAAAATTTGACAAGGTTGTCCCATTCCAAAATATCAAATGCCTACGATTGTGGAATGGGCATGGTTTGCCATTAGTTCGGACATTGACATGGCACCTCATGCTAAATAAACCAGCTGTTCTTTTTGTGCAGTTCCACCAAAATCAACCAAATTCGCGCGTATCTTGTATGATTTCACCCTTATATGTTGCAACGCCTTGAACTTATCGGCACCTCCTTTCTTGTGGTGGAAATGAATGATTCGATGTATTCATGAACATTTTGTGCAGTTCCCATTGAAATCAAGCTGAGCACCCATGTTTGCACAAATACAAAAAAGTGATTAGTATAAAGCAAACTGTACTATGAATTGACAGTTTAAACATGCACCTACATGGTCCATGTAGAGCACACTTTTAGAAAAATGTAACTCACCGAAAGAACCCTAGAACAACATTGTACTCGCGCATCACAGCAAGAAAATGGAGATTTGTCAGTCCTTCTGACCTGAAGTTAGTTTGGTCTTGTGGGGAGTAATGTAACCATCCTTCAACTGCTCCTTTTGATGAGAAGATAGACAGGGCTTCTTCATCCTGGAATAATCGGAACTAGTCACTTCACGTACTCCAGATTCTTCTTTAGAGGAGGATAATCATATTGTGGAAAGACAAGAGGACAACTAAATGCTAGCATCCCTGTTTGCTTGAAAAAAAGGAAATGAAATATTTAAATAGCACAGATGAAGCACTTCTCAAGGACAATACCACTTTTTCATGACAGTATCTAAACAGTAGCACAACACCACTAAAGACAACAAAGCTCAATCATATGGATGAAATCAGTGGGCGAGTACCAACCTTTGCCAGGAGGCTTATTGTGTAGAGCATACAGATGAAGCACGTCTCCGGAACCATCTGTTGCTATCTACTGTGGTGGCCATGCTTACTATATACTCCTCAATTAGTTTAATATTTCCAACATCTTCTTGTGTAGTTCCACTAAAATATATGGTATCTTCAAAGAAGATCCATGTTTGCACAAGTAGGGATAATTACGTATTACATAATTAAGAGTGGTATCAAATCAGTGGCAAAAAGATTGCTCGTTCTAGCCATAGCAATAAATTAAGATGCAAAACTATATCATTACTTGTGTCATCACAATTTCAGTGCTTCATTACAGCACCGGGAGTTGATTTTTGTTTTTCTTCCGCTTGTTCTTCCCCTTCATCACTTGGTTCAATAACAGACAAGCTTTGCCTTCAATGTAATATTTGGCATGTCAATTAGGGAGCACAAGTATAGCACTAAACAATGACATTAATTTTCTGATGAAAGTGGCAAAATACAGTCCAACAGTTGTGAAATATCCTTATCTTACCTCAATGGGATATTACGGTGCACATACATGTTGGAAGTCTTGTCTCCATTTGTGCAGTTCACTAAAATCAAGCAACATTACCGTACAAGTAGCACAACATATGAAAGCACACTGCAGAATCATGTGAAAGAAGGCTAGTACTAACCTCTCATGACGCGGAATTCAAACAACTCACAAGAAGAAGATCTGAACCAAATTTGTCAACACGGATAGTAAGTAAGATCTCCTCTTGTGTAGTTCCACTAAGATCAAGCAATCAAGCAACGTTGTCGGTGTGGCATTTTGGTTGAACTGCACAAAACACTCTTAAAACAAAAGTGTTTTGTGCAGTGCAACAAAAGGTCACAATGGCAACGAGGTGAAGTAGATAACCCTGTTTACACAAAGGTGCAAAGGAAACAACTAGTGGTCAATAACGGTGGATGACCTGGAAGCCAACAAAAAGAAGCATCTACCTTATCTAAATGGGAAATAAAGCAAGACAGTAGCATTTCGCAAATGGTGGCATTGATTAATATTAACATAGATATTATATTAATAATAAAATTTGTTAAACATGTAATTTGCTTTTAACTATGGCATTGCATCAATTTTCCAGCGGCATTATTAGAGGGTGTTTGTTTACAGGGACATTTTGGAGTAGGGAATAAAAAACTCCGTGTCAGTCCCATCTAAACCAAACAGGAGGGACTTTTAGGGACTAAAAGTGGGCATTTGGGACTAAAGAAAGAAGACCCCGAGGGAGAGTCTTTTTGGGACTTTTTCCAACAGTTGCCCCTGCCACGCATCGCACCTTGTCTATATTAGTTCATTACTAGGGGTAACATAGTCTTTTGGCATGTCATTTAATAACCTCTAATCCATGTCTAGTCCCTGGAACCAAGCAGGTAGGGACTAGGGAGTTTTTAACCAAACATGGCCTTAGATTAACAACAGCTAAAGAGTTACGCGGGACAGTGGACGCACCAGCACCACGTGCATCTACTGATGTACTGGGGTGATGCACAGTCTGTCGCAAAAAAGAACAAACAACCAAGGAGCATATTTGTGTTTGTCCCAGTTTTGTAATCTTTAGACACCTTTCACTATGTGAGCGCATCAAATCTAGTCCTGCTCAAACTCTACAACCTTGTCCCCCAAAACAAAAGATCAGTTCATTACAGATGTGCGTACTGCGTTTGTCATTGTTTTCCCTTTTCGACCAACGTAGGTGCTGGATAACCAGTCTATACTAGTACTTCCCCCTTCCTTTCCTCTTTGAACCACGTCCTAGATTTATGCTATACAACTTTCCCCACTACTTTCCCCCATTACTTTCCTCTTTGAACCACGTCTTAGATTCATGCGATACTACTTTCCCCCTTTCTTTCCTCTTTGGACCACGTCCTAGATTCATGCTATACAACTTTTCCCACTACTTCCCCCCATACCTTTCCTCTTTGAACCACGTCCTAGATTCATGGTATACAACTTTCCCCACTACTTTCCTGTTTGATCCAACACCTAGATTCGAGTGCAGAAGCAGAAAAAGCCCACATGCAGCTAGAGCAATGCATGTGGAATAAGTAAATTATACCTTAAGGTTCTTGGGGTGTGGTTTGGTGGGCGACCGGAGGCCGTTCGGCCTACACTATGTACGGCGGCGAAGAAGAAGGGGTCGGAGGCCCTCCCGCACCACTGCTGGGTGAAAGTGAACAGCTGCGCCGGTAGTGGATTCCCTCCCTCGCCGACGGTGACAACATTAAGCCTCCTTCCCTTCCCCGCATACGGATCCTGCCGGCTCTTTGACCAGCAGTGAGGGGAGAGAGAGAGAGGCCAATGAAGTCTTTTTTAGATCTGGAGAGGGTGAGAGAGTGTGAATAGAGCAAGTACAAGCGCTGAGAGAGAGGCCAACGAAGTCTTGTTTAGATCTGGCGAGGGTGAGAGAGTATGAAGAGAGCATCTACAAGCGCTGAGAGAGAGGCCAACGAAGTCTTGTTTAGATCTGGAGAGGGTGAGAGAGTGTGAAGAGAGCAACTACAAGCGCTGAGGCTCCAGCGTGTATATATATACTGGAGAGAGAGTGTGAAGAGTGCAAACCCTAGAAAACAAGCGTCGAGGCTGCAGCTTATACGTGATGAGGTGATTATACAATCACTACGAGATCGCATAGCTCCGTATCCATCCATTTTGACCAGTCAAAGAATCCTCCTGGCACGAATTATGCTCAAGTGTAGTTATCGAACCCGAAACCTCAAGTTTGATGAGCGAACAGGCTAACCAGCTACACAACCCTCCCATTATGTTCAACGAGAGGAAAATAACCTTTTAACATTCCTGCATTCGTGTGACAAGCATGCCATGTTTTTTGTGTGTGGGAGCCATTGGGATTTAAATCATAATCGTGTCATGTAGCTTTGGTGGTAAGACTATCCATAGTGGTGCACAAATAATGCAGCCTTAGTCACCTTACCTCTCTCCACGTAGTACGTTGGGTCCCACCAGTCAGAGGGTGAAACAAACAAATTAATAAGAAAAGTTAAAGCACCAACAGTGTATCTTAACTCACACATATCGCTACTGCTCGGGAACACTGTCCAATTGATCCCTCTGTTCTCTCACGTACTATTTTAAGTGAATCCTTATTATAACATGCACACAATTTTGGGCACTTGTATTCAACCAAAGTTAGTGTGCCACCGTATCTCGTACTACTCCCTCCGTCTAGGTGTAATAAGTCACGTTAGAAGGTGCAGCGGGACCAAGGTGCAAGCAGATTGGAGGAGAAGGAGAAACCTTACCGGTCATTCCTCCAATCAAAGCCCTAATTTCTGTCTCTAAATGCAACAATTAATCCAAAAAACTAAGAGATGCCATTTCAGCTACCATGCAGGGCCACGTATTAACTCGCATGCAAGCCGACTTTGATTTCTTGACTGATCAACGCGTAGTTGCGCTCCATGCATTGGGTTTCCGGGGGAGATAACAAGGCAGAGTAAGGAGCGTTTGGTTACATTGCTTAGGCTGGTCATAGTGGTGAGTACTACCTTCGTCCTGGTTTATTGGTCCCCATTGTATTCCGTGCCAAATTTTGACCAAAAAATTGACTAACAAAATGTTAATGCATGTCAACAAAAAATATATTGTTGGGTTCGTATTTGATCATAGTTTTCAATGATATAATTTTTTATGACATGCATGGACATTTTGTTAGATAAATTAATGGTTAAAATTTAGCATGGAATACAATGAGGACCAGTAAACCAGGACGGAGGTAGTAACTTGGACTACTCCCTCCGTCTAGGTGTGTAAGTCATCTTACGAAAACCAAATAATCCAAAAACACTTAGGCGCGGTGCATTAACTTCTACCTCGTTTCTTCTTTCTTCACATATCAACCAATAAGAGATGAGGGGTGTGCATGCTTTTAATGACTTAAGGCTACTACCAAACACGACATGCAGTGGTTAGTTTATTGCATGCAATGCTATTAATTAGCAAATAAACATTAATGTCTCTCGTTTTCCCCTCCTCCTTGGTCACGATGCAAAACCTAAGATGACTTACTCACCTAGATGGAGGGATTACTAGTCTATGTTACTACTCCCTCCTAGACTTTTTAGTATGCGCATAACTCACATCACACATACCAAGGAGAGCTGCTTGTAATTGATTTTGGACGAAATTACCCCTGTGCTAGTTGAATTGCAACAACCTGGAAAGCTGGGAAATGATAATCACGGGAGCCAGTTATTGGCCCGTCCTCCTCATTTCCTTCCCCCACCCCCATGTTATTCTCTGCATGGCTGGTATTGGCCCATTTTCCTTTGCATGCGCTGCATGCGTGGTCAGAAATTAATGCACAGGAGGAGGCAACATTGCATGCGGGGCTGAAGGTCAGGGATAGACTTGGAAGAAATAGCTACAAATTTGGATCAAGCAGGGTATTGAGAAAAAATGGGAAAAACCTATGCGCAGAGTAAAAGGGATCGGAGGGAGTACTACGTGAAGTTTGCCATCGGGAGCGAGCCGATCTGGCTCTCCTGAGCTAGCAAGGTTTTTCTATCCCACCCAAGCTAGCTGGCCCACAAAACCTAACATATTTTAACAGTTCCAAACGCCTAACCTTGCCCGGCTATGCTATAAGCCGTTCTTGCTAAGACTAGCCACAATGGTAAGTAACATACACTAGTAATATACACATATCCCTAGACTATGTTACTACCTTCATAGTGGGTAGTAACATAAGTGTGGTAACATACAAAGCTTCATTTATTAGGTTATAGACTCATATTGCACTAGGACATGTGATGTTACAGTAACTAGCTAAGTTACTATAACTACCTCTCTCCTCATTAACTCACTGCCACATAAGCAAATTTGCTGAGTTGGACTCGATGTTACTGCTGAAGTTACTCCCACTGTGGCTAGTCTAAGGATCCAAACACTCCCCAAGTAACAACGCTCGCTAGCAACGAGGCCAGGAGGGGATTGAGATGCGAAGTTAATGGACGATGCCTAAACATTTTGGGAATATCTGATTTTCGTAAGATGCCTTAACATCTAGACGGAGGGAGTACTGCTACATCTTGAGCTTGTGTTGGTTTTCCTTGAAGAGGGAAGGGTGATGCAGCAATAGTAGCGTAAGTACTTCCCTCAGTTTATGAGAACCAAGGTATCAATCCAGTAGGAGGCTCCTCAAAAGTCCCACGCACCTACACAGACAAACAAAGAACTCGCAACCAACACAATAAAGGGGTTGTCAATCCCTTCAGGGCCACTTGCGAGAGTGAGATCTGATAGAGATAGTATGATAAGATAAATATACTTTTGGTATTTTATAATATAGATGCAAAAAGTAAAGATGCAAATAAAAGTAGATTGAAAGCTTATATGATAAAAGATAGACCCGGGGCCATAGGTTTCACTAGTGGCTTCTCTCAAGATAGCATAAGTATTACGGTGGGTGAACAAATTACTGTTGAGCAATTGATAGAAAAGCGAATAATTATGAGATTATCTAGGCATGATCATGTATATAGGCATCACGTCCGTGACAAGTAGACCGATTCCTGCCTGCATCTACTACTATTACTCCACACATCGACCGCTATCCAGCATGCATCTAGAGTATTAAGTTCATAAGAACAGAGTAACACATTAAGAAAGATGACATGATGTAGAGGGATAAACTCAAGCAATATGATATAAACCCCATCTTTTAATCCTCGATGGCAACAATACAATACGTGCCTTGCAACCCTTTCTGTCACTAGGTAAGGACTCCGCAAGATTGAACCCAAAGCTAAGCACTTCTCCCATGGCAAGAAAGATCAATCTAGTAGGCCAAACCAAACTGATAATTCAAAGAGACTTGCAAAGATAACTCAATCATACATAAAAGAATTCAGAGAAGATTCAATTATTTCTCATAGATAAACTTGATCATAAACCCACAATTCATCGGATCTCAACAAACACACCGCAAAAAGAGTTTACATCGAATAGATCTCCACAAGAGAGGGGGGGAACATTGTATTGAGATCCAAAAAGAGAGAAGAAGCCATCTAGCTAATAACTATGGCCCCGAAGGTCTGTGGTAAACTACTCACAACTCATCGGAAGGGCTATGGTGTTGATGTAGAAGCCCTCCGTGGTGGATTCCCCCTCCGACAGAATGTCGGCGATGGCTCCAAGATGGGATCTCGCGGATAGAGAAGGTTACGATGGCGGAAATATTTCTTCGGTGGCTCTCTGGATGTTTTCGGGGTACGTAGGTATATATAGGACGAAGAAGTACTTCGGTGGCCGCTCGAGGGGCCCAGGAGACAGGGGGCGCGCCCAGGAGGGGTGGGCGCGCCCTCCTATCTCTTGGCCGCCTCGATTGCTTCTTGACTTGCACTCCAAGTCCTCTGGATCATGTTTGTTCCAAAAATCACGCTCCGGAAGGTTTCATTCCGTTTGGACTCCGTTTGATATGCCTTCTCTTCGAAATACTGAAATAGGCAAAAAAAAACAGCAATATGGGCTGGGCCTCCGGTTAGTAGGTTAGTCCCAAAAATGATATAAATGTGTAAAATAAAGCCCATAAACATCCAAAAGGGGTAATATAATAGCATGGAACAATAAAAAATTATAGATACGTTGGAGACGTATCAAGTACTACTCCTCAGTCCAGGTTTGATGGAATATTCGTCACCTCTTCTCTTCTTGTACGTACTCCATTTGTATCTCACTTCCTGTGGCTTCACACTCGCACGATTTTCCTATTCTATGAACCTGTGCGTGCATGTGCGTCTGTGTGTGTGTTTAACAGCAAGTGTGTGTTAGAGAGAGCGACAGATCGACCTACTCCTACAGAGAGAGGTGTGTAGTGTATGATTTTAGCCGCGAGAGTCAGTGTATACTCTTGTTTCCGGGCGTCCGGTTGGGACAGGCGGACAACTGCCACGCCCACTCCTGACCAGCCTGGCCCACCCAAAGCCCCTCCATCGCCTGCGTGCGCCTCTCGCCCGAAACGGTCAGTGCCGCTCCAAAGAATCGGTGCTGCATTCATGCCCGGGCAGAGCGGGCGTAACCTCTCACTGGCGCCTGCGTTGAAGGGAGAAGCGGATTCAAGAGTGATGGTTGCTTAGTTCGTCCAACTTACTGCAGGGTCTATGCGATTTGACGGCTCATTGGTCATTATTACTGATGTGGTAGGACTGCTGGATGTCCCATGCTTTCGACGAAAGGAGGTACTACTAGATTACAATTTTCTCCATTCTTACAGCGGAGGAGTGCAAGAGCAGCGAAAACACGCAGGCTCGGTGATTACATGGCCCACCTCACACTATCACCATATTTTATGGACACCATGCGACACCTAACTCTTTACATAGTACTCCCTCCGTCTAAATATATGTCTTTGTAAAGATTCCACTAGGTGGACTACGTACGGAACAAAATGAATGAATCTACACTTAAAATGCATCTATATACATCCGTATGTGGTTCATGGTGAAATCTCTACAAAGACTTATATTTAGGAACGGAGGAAGTACTAGTACAGTACGTACTATAATTTATCAGCGAGATAAATTTGTAACAATGCTATGAAGCTTCCAACTTCTGTTACATGTATCTGGCATCCAAGGTTGCCCGTTGCAACATTTCATGAAATACAAAGGAGACTAACATGCATGCTATTGCATCTCAATGATTGATAGATCATAGCAAATATGTACTCCCTCCGTTCCAAAATAAGTGTCTCAACTTTATGCAAACTTTAGTACAAAGTTGTACTACTACTAAAGTTGAGACTTATTTTGGAACAGAGGTAGCTAAAGAAAAAAACGATCCATGCAGTCCCTAGCCCTTGAACCGTAAACCCTAACCAGGTTTCAATTTTCTAGCAACATTTGAGCTTCCTAAGAAATGAAGTTTGCAACCTTTTGACCATCGGATCATTTTGTGCAGTTTCACCAAAATCGAGATGAGCATCCCTGTGGCAAAGAAATTGAAGAAGCATGATTAGAATAAGATTACTAGGACTAGTTGATGAAACACAAACTCATCACAAATACAGTACGTAGAAGCCAGTAGAGGTATGTGCGGGGCAAAGAAGTAGAGAAATATCCACATGGAGTGATGTGGGCAGCTGGAGCAGTGGTGCAAGCCGGCTGTAAAGGGATTTGTACCTGAGGGATGTCGGGACGTAGCTCAACCTTGAGGAGGGCGGCGGGAGGCGGCAACTGCCCACGTCACGGCAGTGAGCAAGGGACGAAGGCAACCTCACCGGCTCTGTGAGAGAGAACGGCGGGGACCCCTGATCGGGATGTGCCGACAGTGGGTTTTCGCCATCAGCGACGGTGACCGCATCTACACTAAGCATCCACCCCTTCCCCCGGCGGATGTGATCCGTCGGGATGTTAGAGATGTGGCCACAGTCGTTTTGTGCGAGAGTGTGTGAAGAGAGCAACCCCAGCAAGCAACCATATAGGCTGGCCCGTCCTGACTATGTATATAGTGGAGCGGTATCCTTTTCTCTCCATATGAACTTATCATATTGCGTACGTGCCACTAAAGAAAAAAACTTTATTTATAAATGACGCGACACCTACTACTCGTTCTCCTATAACCTTGCGCTTGGCATCTCCAAAACATTAACCTTGCGATTGGCTCTTCGCCTCTTCGGGAAGTCGAGCAATAATGGTGCTGCAGTATATACCAGTTCTGGCTATATGAGACCGAATGAATTGCTGCACGTCCACCACGTGGGCGAGGGTCGAGGGGCGAGGGAGAGTGCGTACTATTACGTCCGTTTCAGGGGGTGTTTGTTTCCAGTGACTTTTTAGTGTAGGGACTAGAAAAGGTCCCCTTAGAGACTTTTTAACCAAACAGGAGGGACTACTAGGGACTAAAACTTGCTTTTTGGGACTTAATGGAGAAGACTCGCAAGGAGAGTCTTTTTTGGGACTTTTCCAACAATGCCCCTCCCTGCACCCATTGCCCCGCCGCCCCATGGTGTTGTTTGGTTGTTATTTTTCTGTATACTAGGGGTAACATGGTCATTCAATAACCTTTAGGGAGGGACTAGGGACTTTTTAGTCCCTGAAAAAAAACATGGAGGGACTTTTTAAGGAGTAGGGACTTTTTATTTGGGACTAGAAAAAGTCCTAGGACTTATGAACCAAACAGAGCCTCAATATGGACTACATACGGAGCAAAATGAGTGAATCTACACTCTAAAATACATCTATATACATCAGCGTTTGGAGTATGTACTAGTAGTTCATATTGAAATCTATTAAAGGACATATATATTCCAAACAATATGGTAATCTCTCTAACCAAGGTAGTAGGGACGAGGAGTAAACGGAGGAGTAGTAAAATTTTCTCCTCGTCCTGCGAGCCACCGCGCGCATGGGCGAGGGAGCGGGCGTAAGGCGTACAGTAGTACTACTACTAGTAAGCAAGCTTCACCTCATCCTGCGAGCCACCGCGCCCGTGGGTGGGGGAGACGGCGTACTAAGCAAGCTTCTCCTCGTTCTGCGTGTTGACGAGACACATCAAAAGTACTCCAGTGTATAGAGCCTTGCCTCTAAGGTAGGCCCCACATGGTTTGCCTCCTTTTTTAACATAACGCGTCAAGTTGCAATTTGTTTGTTCACACGTGGTAGACGATCCTTAGTACACGTGCCAAATTACCACGTGGGCTGCCTTTTCGAATAGAAATGAGCTCCACCGTGTACCCACGCGGGTGTGGTTGGAAAAGAGACAGGAGTACGTGCGCCGTGCATGCACCTCTTTTCTTCATGCATGTCCCCCACCTATGTGGGTGTGTGTGAGAGATACAAACCGCGTTCGTGAGTGTTTTTTCTTTGGGGGGGGTTGATTTTGTGAATGTATTTGTGGGAATATGTGTCGATGACATCTCAAACAAAATTTTGCATGCAATGTGTGTGAAATGGAGGCCTATCCATATCATATATAGAGGGCCGGGCTATACACGAGAAGAGAGGGAGGGGTCATAGATATCAATAGAGTTGAAGAGAGGATCAAGTGAGTGGGTGAGAGATCGATGAAGAGAGCCATCGAAATTGTGTGTGTGTGCAAGTCAAAGATATAGGGCGACTGACCTATCAGAACGTCAGAGGGCATAGGTCAAGTTTGTGTGTGGCAGGGAGACATGACTAGAGCGCTTGATGTATCGGTGTGTGTGGGGGGAGGGGGTGGGGGAGGGGTAGGTAGAGGCCTAACTATAGAGGTAGAACGACTCGTATGTGTTGAGAAGGAGAGACCCAGCTATGTCTTGAGGGAGATCGGTCGACATCCATACAAAACGGAAGGACGGGAAATAGGATGGGACAGAGGGAGAGAGAGAGATCAGGAGAGAGAGCGAGGGAGAGGGGTAGAGTGCTAGATGGGTGATGGAGTTGCTTCTCGAAGATGGTGGGAGAGGCCCACTAGACAAACTGAGGGTGGAACTGCAATATTTTATCAATAAGAGTGGGGATGTGTTTCTGTGTGTGCCTGTGCGTGATAGATCTATCGGGACGCATCCATGGATGATGAAGGGGAACCATGTGTTTGGTAAGCAAACCTAACTAGATCGGTAGATCAATTGTTGTTTGTCGGAGGAAGAGAGAGACATAATAATGAGGTAGATTGATCGACGTGTGGGAAAAACGAGTTATAAGGACCTAGCTAGCTATGTGTATAGCGGGAGATCGGTCGGTGTACGCCCATTTGTTAGAGGCAAATAAGGCCCAGCGAGATGGATAGATAGAGAGAATGGAGCTAGGAGGTGGTGCGAGAGGCCCAGCTACTAGCTAGATAGGGGGAGGAGTATGCGGTTGTGAGATCGATGAAAAGAGGGGTGAGAGTTTACACGTGTGTGGGACCGTATGAGAGACACGAGGCAAGGACACATAAAGGAGGAGGTTGAAGGTGCGTGTGTATGTTGTAGGCAGACATCGCTGGAGAGGTTTATTGACCGGTGTGTGTCGGAAAGGAGTTGTGGAGACTCCGGGAGAACGACCTAAATAAGAAAAAATGAATGTGCGCGATGGATAGAATTCTAAGGGAGGAGGAGGGCGAGGAGGGCGTGTGCATGCATGAGAGAAAGTTAGTGGTAGCTACAAAGGTTAGAGGATTGTGTGGGTGTAAGAGACTATCAAAGATCATAATTTGAGATGAGAGTGGATTCATATATTTGAATAGGAGATCATAGTGTTTTAAACATATGCATGCATGAATATAGCGGTGATACGCGTGCTATGGTTTTGCACATGTTATACCATAATGAGATAATGCATGGCGTTTGCAACTCACAGCTAAATGTCGAACAATTTAAACCATACTATACATCGAACAATCTCACATTTTATTTGAATTTGTGATAATGTGTGGCGTTTGCAGCTTACAACTAAATATCGAACAATCTAAACAATACTATATACCGAACATTCTCACATTTTATTTGAATTTGTGGTAGTGTGTGGTGTTTGCAACTCACATCTAAATACTTGTAGGCGTAGGGGGCGGGGCACCATACATAATGTGATGAACACATTATACATATGAGACATGGTTTAGATTATGAAGATCTAGCTAGAGGTTGAATGTAATGTGATTTGAAATCATCATAAAGTAGATTCAAAAAATCGAGTTCGAGTTCATATAGTACACATAGTTCATATGTAACTCGATACTAATCATGTGGTGTGCTGTGAAGATAATACACAAACGATGGTTTCACTTGACAATAATGATGATTGTAGATCTTATTAAAATAGAGAAACAAATTCAAATGCTTTGACTTCACAACAATCATTATTGTAGATCTTATTCAAATAGAGAAACGAATTCAAATTTAGTTCATATTGAAGCAGTAGTATATACATTTGGAATGCACTAAAACGTTCATTTGAGTAGTAGGTTGCATGCATTATACACGTAGCGAAATATTCTAATTGAACATAGCATGAATTCAAAGTTTTGATTGACATTTGTAGTGCGAATTGATTTGGTACAGTAAACGTTAGGCTTGTCTGGAAATTTCAACCCGCGCCTTGTTAGACCGAAATATTTAAGATATATCTTTGTCTCGTTGTGCTCCAAGAACACCCTCCATCTCAACCCGCGCCTTGCTATTTCAAAATTACAACGCGCGCAAAAACTCCCACCTCTTGTGAAATCCCGACATGCGAAATGCCTGTTATACCCCTAAACCGAAAGAACCGCCTCGAATTGGTGGGGGTACTTTTGTAACTTACCCCACATTTGGGATAAGCGCATCCCTAAGCCATGGTTCCCCACTCCCATCCCATCCGCCCACCCATTCATACACCGAGGCCGGGAAAACCCGTGAAGCCCCACTCCCTCCTCTGTCCGCCACCCAGCCGGAGCCTCTTCCCTGACGATGTCGTCCACAGCAACACCTCGACGTCACTCATCCACCATACCGGATGAGGATCCGTCGTTGATCTGGTCGTCCCGCCGGTTCAGCCACCCCGTCCTCCACCTCCAAGGAGCTGCCCCGATGTTCCCTTCGTCTTTCGCGCCACCTCCATTCCCACACCGCCGTCTTCACCTGCACCACCGGAAGAGCATCACCATCACCGTTTCCTCGGATGAAGCTGTGCCCTACTCAGCGCCACCAAAGAGGTTGTACACTAATCACCGCATTTTCTTCTTGATTCGATCTCATGGTGCTGCCAATGCTCGGTCCCGAGCCGACACGGCACGGCTCCATCCACGACAGTGTCACCGGCCACTTCCTCCATGGCGTTGCTCCCTCGGTGGCGACGTCCACATCAGTAGGAGCTGCTGTTGCTTTAGCTCTCGCTCGCGCTGCTGCTCTGCTCTTGCTCTCGGTCCCCTGCCTGGTCTGCTCTTGCTCTCGGTCCCCTTCCTGGTCTGCTCTTGCTATTGCTCGTTCTGCTGCTCTCGCTCTTGCTCTTGCGTGCAATGCTGCTCCAATTTAGCTACAATTCAGTCGACTGAATCGACTTTTGGGTCAGTCGATTTTCAGGGGGGTGCTCACTAGAATTAAGGAAGAACCACCCGCAGCGGGGAAGGGGCTCGCCGGAGAGGTACCCACTATCTATCTTAGGGTTCAGGGTGGGGGCGGTCGTCGCCGACGATGGTGGGGCGGTGGTGTGGGGATCGCCGGAGAAAAAGCTCGGCACGGGGGGGGGGGGGGGGGGAGCTAGAGGGATGGCCGGGGCAGCGGCGGAATGGTGGTGGGGAGTGTTTTCGGGGCGGGCGGGGTGGCACACCATGGGCCGCAGGCGGTGGGGGGCGGCTCTTTGGCCGGTGGGGGCTGGCGGCTCAGGGGGGTGGAGGTTGAAGATGAATTGCAGGCCCTTGATTTCATATCGAACGGCTGCAAAATTGACTGGCCAGAGATGAAAAAGGCAGTCGACTGACATGTAGCCTCACCTCTAGTGCATTCAGTTTCAATAGTAAAATTCAATTTTGACAGCAAAATTCAGTTTCGACAGTTAAGTTCAGTTTCGATAGTTAAATTCAGTTTCGACAGTTAAGTTCAGAGATGAGCGGCTGATGTATTTTACTTCTAGCACTTTGTGGTTATGTATTTTACGTCATCTATTGGATATGCTATAAGAATTCCACTCAGGTTAATGTTGTCTCTCTTGTCCTGCTTCAGCCTCGGCGTCGTACATCTCACCGGAGCTGCTCCAATGACGAAACCCTCCATCACAGCGGAGCAGTACCTCGGGCTCCATCTCTAGACGCCTAAGATCTTCTTCCCCTCCTCCGACAACCAAGTCAGCCGGAGCATCCTCACCGGCCAACCCAATCATGCTGAGATCGACATGGCTTCGCCAAAGAGGTTGTACACTTGTTGCATCTCTTTTTTTACTCTACATGTTACATATATTGTCCACTGAGCACACGTGGTAACGGTAAATATGATTATTTATCCTACTATATGACAAGCAGTGAGGTACCAGGAAACTTAGCTATCCGTGATGGACTTTCTTGAACACCATCATTATTTATCTCTGTGCGTTTGAGCTGTGCATTTGTCGATGGCCCTGGGAGTTGATCTAGTAGGGCAGTGGCCTTGGTCCAAAGTAATAGAAGTAGCACAAAAACATTTTTAGTGTAGGCTTTTCCTTGCTCAAGCCTGCTTACTAGAATCGCTAGTGCTTGAAAGGAAAAGTGAATGAAAAACATAGGAATTGGAAAGTTTCCTATGGTATACCTACTATTCATGAATTTGGTTCAAAGGAATGGAGCAAAGGAAAATTGTAGGATTTGTTCCTTTAGTGTCTCCTTGAAAAAAAATGTAGGAATTTTAATTTTCACTTGTCCTCCTTTCCAAATTCCTATTCATGAAGCACAAGACTAAGAGATAGTAGCATAATAGCATTATAACCATACATTTTCTTGTGGGTTGACTTAATCTCACCATGCTTCTTTGCATCCTGTGATCTTCCAATTCTTGTGAATCAAACACCCAGATTGGCAGAAATCCTGTGTTTTTAAATTCTCTGTTTTGCACATGCATTCCTATCCTATTCCTGTCTATTTACTATCCCTGCATTGTTGGAATCCTCCAATTCAAACGAGCCCTTACAGAATTACTTCTCTTACAGATAGTTGTCAAAGAAAACCTTGCGTGGTTTGTCCCGCTCCTGCTGCGTTGTCGTCCACCCCAACTCAGCTGCTCCAACGACAGAAGGGTCCAACACAGCAGGGATTCGGCCTCCAGACTGTCTTCGCCACCTCAAATCTTCTTCCCCGCCGCCAACAGCCATGAAAACAGCATTACCATCATCAACCGAGCAGATGACCTCGAGGACTACACGGGTCCGCAAGAGAGGTCGTACTCTTTCGTGTCTGCTTACGTTATGTATCGCTTAATATTACATGCTACTTTATCGTCCTGTTCACCGATTAGACTCTAAGTCAGCTCGAAACTAATGGTCAAACTTGAGTTTTTAAATGGTTGTGGGGTACATATCGGGGCCGCAATCAATAGTATCTATCTACTATCTGGTTAATCTCCGGTGTCTACTATGAGTTTCATGTTGGGTGGGAAACAAACAGTAAAGAAGCCAATATCTGTATTTTTTAACTGAAGCCATTATCTGCCTACTATTATTAGTTGTGGGTCTGTCTACAGGTTGCTACCATCACTCTGGATTTCTGCATGCACTCCTTACATAATCTCACTATGTTTTATTCGTATGCATGACAGTTATTGTAAACAATGGAACTGAACATGTAGAGCAAAAGAGACGAGCCTTGCGTGGCAATAAAATTTCATGCAGACGTTGCTCCATGATAGGCGCAAAGGCAGCCCCCCTCCACCCATTTTGGATTGTAATCGAGGGGAAGATATCTGCTCTAAGGGGGATTGGGAAGGAGAAGACCACTCCTATTTACCCCCTGAGGTCTTTGCTCTAACTTGGCATGCTGATGTTGGTTATATCATGTATATGGTGCCTTGCATTGCTTACTTATACATCAAATATGTCATCTAATTAGTTTAGACATCCTTTGTGTGAATGCCATTTGTTTAGTTTATTTATTGTTTATGTGAATTATGCAACGCCAACTTGTTTAGCCAGGCATCATATATGTGAATTTTGCAATGCCATCCTGCTTAGCCAGTCATCTTATATGTAAATTATATCAGGCCATCCTTTTTTTTCGTTACGTATTACATTTGTCAACAATGTTAGTACATTCAATTGCTCTTCATGTGCATCAGCCATTTGACACGGTGATGGAAAATTCTGGAGTGAAAGCAAGGTCTTTAGAGCAGACTATGCTATCTGACGAAGCGCATATCTCGCTGGTTACGGATAGCTCCTCGGAGGAGGATTCAGAGACAGATGACTAGTCCTATCCCCCCCCCCCCGAGGTGTATGCTCTAACTTGGCAGGGTTATGTTGCTCATATCGTGCGTATAGTGTCTTGCATTGCTATGTCATTTGATTAATTTAGACATGCTTTCTGTGAATGCCACATGTTCAGTGTCTAATTACCATATATGTGAATTATGCATTGCCATCTTGTTGCAAGACATTATATATGTGAATTATGCAATGCTATCTTGTTGCAAAGGCATTATATATTTGAATTATGCAATGCCATGTTGTTTAGTCAATCATCATGTATGTGAATTATATCATGCTATCATTTTTTTGTATTACGTGTTCCATTTGTCGACAACGTTTGTATATTCAACTACTCTTCCTGTGCATCAGCCATTTGAAGCGGTGATGGAAGTATCTGGAGTGAAAACAATGTATTCAGAGCAGACAATGCTACCTGCTGAAGTAGACATCTTGCTGGTTACAGAGAGCTCCTCCGAGGAGGATTCAGAGACTGATGACCAGTCCTATTTCCCCCCTGAGGTCTATGCTCAAACTTGGCAGGGTTAATATTACCCATGTCATGCATGTTGTCTTCCATTGCTTAGTTTTTACATCATATATGGATTGCCATCTGCTCACTTGCTTACTATATAAATCTTGAATTATATCATACCATCATGTTTACATAGTACATACACATCATCTATCTGAATTATGGCATGGCAACCCATTTAATAAAGACATCATATAGTTATATCATCTCATTCTGTTTAGTGTTTACAGTCATCATATTTTGAATTATGGCATTCTATCCGTGAATGTATGTGAATTATGGCATGCCAACCTATTTAATAAACACATTATATAGTTATATCATGTCATCCTGTTTACATAGTCATCATATTTTGAACTATGTCTTTCCATCTTTTTTAGTTAGCCATCATAATGTGAAATTGTGTCATGCTATCCTGTTTAGTTAGCCATCATATATGTGAAATTGTGTCATGCTATCCTGTTTGGTTAGACAACATAAATGTGAATTATTTCATGCCCTCTTTTATTACCCACTATCCATTGCACCTGTCTATCATACAATGTCTGTACTTTCAATTAATTTTCTTGTTTATCAGCCATTTGAATTGGAGAGGGTGATGGCAGTATCTAAGGGAGTAACAACACGGTCTTCAGAAAAGATAGTGCTACCAGTTGATGCAGATAGAACCACAGTTGTACTTGCCCAAGGACCAGATCCACCACACATAACCCAGACTCTCGCAGATTGTACCCCTACCCAGTTGGACAGAGAACCAGCTACACCCCTTCTAACCCCAACCCCGGCAGATAGTAACCCAGTTCCAGTTGACACGACACCGTCTCCACCACAGAGTACCCAAACACGAGCAGTTAGTAAGGGAACTGCAGTGCTCAAAGCATGAGGACCACCACTCCGAATCCCAACTCAACACTTAAAGGAGAAGAAGATTTGTTCTCAGGTCAGGTTCTGTAGCTATGGTTCATACTCCTTTGCTCTTGCATTACTGTATTTACTCATACCAACTATTTTCAAATTTGAAGGATGGAATTGAAACTCCAATGGCGCAACAGGTATGGTTTAAACCTGTTTCTTTAACTAGTTTGCTGTTGTAACCTGCTCTATGTTGATTTTAGTTTCAATTGAACAAATAGTTATGTTCTCATGTCATGCACATTACATGTGTTGTTATTGCTCTATAGTTTCCCACACTTATATTTTGTCTATTCTGCTTTGTCTTGAACAAATATTATTTGAATTGTGTCTCTATCTTGATTTGGCAACAAAAACTAGAATGATATAGACCATAAAGTGACCATGGTATATAGATATATGTTTGTTTCATGTTGTTATCCTATCCACTTTACTACTGAACTCATTTACCAAAATGAGTTTCATATACGACATGGTAAACCTGTGATGTGTTTGTTTCATTGCGGCCTGCAGTGTTATGCTCCCTCGGGCAATTGACGCGACATCAGCGGAAGAGAAACCAATATCTATTGATTGCGAGCCCAGATAATTGAATCAAGCAAGATACCATCTCTTCTTTAACTGAACTGAATAGAGCAAACCTCAACCGATGCGGCCAAAGAGCAAGTGGACTGAACTGCTCTCCCTTACTATGAATAAAACGGAGAGTAGAACCAAACACTTGAAGCCCTAATTACCAGTATCTTTGGATACGGAGACCGAGGAAGAGTTCCTCCAATATATTTAAACACACTCTAATTGGGGGTCCAGATTCCAGGCCGGAACCCACGTTATCCCTAGTTTAAGGGGAATAGATGAGATCCATGGCATATACCTCGTAACTAACAGAGGCAGACCCGGTTTAATGACACCTTTCACAATATCATTAACTCGAACCTCGTCCTCAGCAGTCAGAGGCGTGATAATTGACGCGAACGTCCTCTTATACTAAATATCTTTTTATCAAGCTATTATGATGATCGCTTCTCTTTGGTTGGATTCCTCTCGAAGAAGGAAATTGTGCTTCTTCAGTTCTACCTTCAAATTATTGTGAGTAGATGAATACAGGCCTTTTCTGAGAAACTTGGTTTCGGGAACTTTGTGGGGTCCTTGGTAGAGCCATTTGGAGCAGAGGGTAATCGGTTTATGACAAAGACTATGCTTTCAAACACGACACCCAGGGGAATGGAGGCTTTGTACATAGTTGCAAGACATTGATCTACAATGTCTTGGTGTTGACGCATTGCGAGGCCTTACTGCTCCTTATCTCATTTCTTTGGAAAGGCAAACCTAATTCATACGGAACTCTTGGTACATTTATTTTTCACTCTCGCCCCGACGAAAGCACACAATGCAGATCCATGCATGGGAGCTAGTTCAATAGGCCTCTTGGTGAAATCGCCTACATTACTTTTTATACAAAATTTGTTGCATGTAGATCTTCCATTTATTGGGAATTCATTCGACGACCGTCTGATTCTAATTCACTTCCATCCTTTAGCCATGTCTCTTGATCGATACCATCCACGTGTCTTTTAGAACGCGAACAAAATATTGGAGAACAGTACCCCGTTATGCAATGGTAAAGGAAGTAATGCAGATAAGGTTCAAGATAGTGAGACATCCCTGTTGGTCTCCAAGAAAGCTGATAAAACTATCTTGATGATAGTGAGAGAACCCAAAAGTCTTGTCTTGATGTAGTGTTCGAGTTACTGGCCACTACTGCTGGCACAAGCTCTTCGAACTCGCTGCCTGAATCAGTTCGTCTTCTTGAGTCTCAACTTCAAGTTGAAAGACATCAATCAGATGTGCTGCGACAGGAAGCTGAAGGAAGTCCCTGCAGAATTCAGATGCATACTTCCTGGTGCAACAACAAGTGCTGGAGGATTTAAGCGCCAAACAAGAGAAAGTTAATAAGCTTGCTAAGCATCTTGCCAGCATTATGGGTACCTAGGATATTGTTTATTGAGATCTTCTGAAGTGGTTTCAGTTCTTGATTTGTTTTGCTGCGGCGTTTGTTTGCGTTGGTCGCCAACTTTGATAACCAATGTATATGATATGCTGCTTTGTTCCCTATATTTGCACTGGTAGCGAAATTTGATGCCTAGTGGATGTAATATGTGTAATTGTCGTGATAGCCTAGCGTAAGTTGCTTGCTTATTTATTTCCTTCTTGTCTTGTTTATTTGTTTGCTTGTAGTTAGTGCAGTTCTTTTTCCGCGGTTTGCTAGTGATCGCAATAACCTATTTTTTTAAACTAGGCCACAATAACCATGGGCTACGTATTTACTGTAGTGACACTGGGCCTCCTACCGGCCATAGAAACAATGGGCCTTCTATGGGGCGAAACCATGGGCCTTCTATGGGCCATAGACACAATGGGCTTTCTACGGGTCGTAGACACGTTGGGCCTTCTACGGACCGTATCATCAATGGGCCTTATATGGGTCGGATGATCGATCGGCCAAACATGGGCCAATAACAGATCGCATTATGGCCGTAAACGGGCTAGAGTTAGAATCGTTCGTTCATGGGACGACCATAACGGGCCATCGTTACTAGACCGTATTTGATGATGCTATGAAAACGGCCCAATGTATTAAGGGGCCACAAACGGGCCGACTATAAGCACGGGCTGAATTTGGCCCACAAGCAGAAAATGACAGTAACGGGCTGTAAGTAAACGAATGCTGGAAATGAGCCCAAGAATAAATGGGCCCTGAGAAGGCCGAAAGATAACATGGGCTGGAAATGACCCAACGGTATAACGGGCCGTTAATGGGTATAAAGTGATACACTGTTCATTACGGGCCAGTTTCACCACAAGCTGTTAATGGGTATAAAGTGATACACTGTTCATTAGGGGCCAGTTTCACCACGGGCCGTTAATGGGCCAAGAGTTGCAAAGGGCGTCATATGGGCCGAAAGACTTCATGGGCCATACATGGGCCAGAAGTTAAAACGGGCTGGAATCATATTGGACAGCCCATATGATGCTACTGGGCCTAATCCGGATAGGTCATAACGGACCCTGGGTTAGCGGGCTATAAATGGGCTATATGCGAACAGGCCATTAATAAGCTTTCCATGGGCCGGCCCGCCACCTTTTGACCAAGTCAAACGGGCCGGCCTTTTGACAGGAATGGGCCTCTGTTGGGCCGTGCCACGTGTCGACGTATCATAGGCGCCTTCTATTCAATGAGTGGATGACATCTGTCCCGACGGTGAGCCGACACATGTTTCCTCCAACCAATGATGATTTTACACGTGGAAAATCCCCATTCGTCGGGGCTGTTAACGGGTTATCGGATCCAAAACCGGACCCGATAGCTTAACTACGTTCTGTTACGGTGGATGCGACGTGTCGGTCACCCTTTTTTTGACCGTGAACAGTAGGAAAGGCTCCTACTGTGTTAATCTATTAATAATAAAGTTTACACTGTACAATGAGTATTTACATGGGGGGAGGTATAGGACAACTTGTCAACTTTGTGACAAGTGAACTAAGAGAAGCAGGGAGTAGCAACTATAGGGAGTGTACAAAGTTCAGCACAAAGGGCCTACGCTCCTCTTTGACTCTATGTTGAAGAAGCCCGAAGTCTTTCTTGAAGCTGTCCAGCCAAGAGTTGAAGGATGGCATTATTGCTCTAAAGTGTTTGTTATTTCTCTCCTTCCAAATACTCCAGGCTGCCACAATGAATTTTTCCAAGAACATAGGAGTGGGATGATCGAATCTTTGAGCCTCAATAGCTTGCAGACGATCATGGAAATGCTCCCAATTAATCCCAAGTTTATCCCAGCAAAGCTTGCTGAAAGAACAGCTGAAGATCATGTGTTCCACCATTTCCTCAATATTCATTCCACACTAGAGGCAATTGTGGTCATCTCCGATGTTGTAGTGCTTTCTTTTCAGCATGTTCCTTGTATTGAGCCTGTCATGGAAGAGTAGCCAGGCAAAAACCTTCAACTTCATCATGCATTTTGATTTCCTGGTCCAACAGAACACTTAGTGAACCTGGACGTCTTTGAAGAAAAATTTGTAGTAATCAGTTGATTTGTAGATGGCCTTGCCCCATGTGTAGTACCAAATATCGGAGGCTGTCGTGGAGGGCTGTAGGTGAGTCGCAATTGTTTGCATGTCCCTGACCTTCGCAAGGGCCTGGGGGGTCAAGGGCAGATGAAATGTTTCCCCCAGTGATGTGATCCCCAAGAAATCTTTGACAGAAACATCTTCGTCCAAAAAGTGGGAGAAAGCCCAAGGATGGGAGTCTTGCATAAGCTGCCCTGCCCACAAATCTTTCCAAAATAGAGTTGTGGTGCCGCAAACAATATTGACTTGAGAAATTCCTCTAAACTTAGGAGTGAGCTTGAGTATGTCCTTCCACCAGAACGAGCCAACCGGTTCACAAGCATGTGGAATTTTTTGGGCGTAGTACGAGTCCCAAGTGAGTTGCACCCAAGGGATATCCATCTTGTTGTAAAATTTATGCAGGAATTTCAAAAGCAATGCATCATTTTGTGTTTGAAGATTGAGCACTCCAAGTCCTCCTTTATTTTTAGGTTTACAAACCATGTCCCAGGCAGCCAAAGAGTTACATTTATCTCCTTGTTCAGTCTTCTTGATCCATAAGCATCTGCGCCTAATCTTGTCCAGAAGATCGATGAGTTTGGGCGGAAAGTGCAACGTGCACATTGCATATATAAGAAGCAAGGTAACTTTGGAGTTGAGGAGCGTCATCTTGCCAGCATGAGACATAAGGGATAGTGTAGAGGACAAACTTCGTTCAACTGTGCTGACTAGGTGCATAAAGTCATGAATGGTAGGTCGAGACGTGCCCAGAGGCAGGCCAAGATAGGTAAAAGGCATGGTACCAATTGTACACTCAAAGATAGCAGCAAGTTGTGCAGACAGATCAGCGTCCAAGTTTGTGTTGACTTACGGAAATTGATCTTAAGACCGATGGACTGTGCATATTTTGTGAGGATGCCTTTAATAGTCAAGGCTTGATGAGGGCAAGCAGGCATGAGAAGAATCGTGTCATCGGCGTACTGAACAATAGGGTAGTCCATATTTCAATTAGATGGAAAGGGTAGCTTGATTTTACCCTCCCTATAAGCTTCATTAATTGTAGACTGAAGGAGGTCGGCCGCCAGCAGGAAAATAAGTGGAGACAGCGGCTCACCCTGTCGGAAATCACGCCTGCAATGGAACTGTCTGCCCGGAACACCATTTAGGAGAATTGAAGATCTTCCAGAAGATAAATTGAATTCATCCAGGACAGCCATTTTTCATTAAAACCCATATGTCTCATAATGTTGACCATGGGGTCATGCTCGATGGTGTCGAAGGCTTTGGCAAAATCGAGCTTTAGCAGAACGATCGGGCGTTTGGAAGCTTGGCATTGGTGGATGTATTGGAATGTCCATGCAAGGCAATCTTGTATAGATCTTCCACGTACGAATCCATATTGGTTACGATGAATAATTTTTAGAATGACCTTCTGTAGACGGTTGGCCAAGAGCTTAGTGATGAGTTTAAGGCAGCAATTAAGGAGTGTGATTGGCCTGTAATCATTAACTGTGGATGGAGACACATTCTTTGGGATCAGAGTAATCAATCCATCATTAATGCTATGGAGATTAAGTGTTCCTGCATGGAATTGATTGCACAGCGAGTAGAAGTCTTCCTTGATGATTGGCCAACACGCTTTGAGGAAGAGACCACTAAAACCGTCAGGGCCAGGGGCCCTATCACCTGGCATTTCTTTAATGACCCCGTCAATTTCCTCACGCGTTAAAGGAAGAGTGAGATGATCCAAGTTTGCATGAGGCCTGATTAAAGATGGTAGATCAAATTGCATTTGGGTGGGGCTAGAGGTGCCTAATATGTGTGAATAAGCATGGAAGAGTAGGGCCTCTTTGCCGATGTGATCCTCCACTATTAGTCCATCAGGGGTTTGGAGGTTGGCAATGTTGTTCTTGCAATATCTTTCGGTGGCCACAGCTTGAAAAAACTTCGTGTTTTCATCGCCAAACATAACCCACCGAATGGTGCAACGCTCTTCTAGTACTGTTTCTGATAGTCCAATAACTGAAGGAGATGATTTTTGATGATCTTGCGGAAGTTGTTCTCAGGTAGTTGTTCTCACGTGTCGGTCACCCTTGACGAAAGCACTTTTGTGACACGTGATTTATCGTCATGGAAGTGGACACTTCCGTGATGATAATTTTGGTAATGTCATGGAACACTTCTACGACAACACAGGTATGACTATCTTGATTTTGTCATAAAATCGTCATGGATGTACATGCATGACAAAAAACGCGACCTACTGTGACAAACACGTATCATCACGGAAGTGTATTTTTATTGTAGTGAGGTATCTCCGAAGGTGTTTGTTGAGTTGGCATAGATCGAGATTAGGATTTGTCACTCCGAGTATCGGAGAGGTATCTCTGGGCCATCTCGGTAATGCACATCATAAGAAGCCTTGCAAGCAAAGTGACTAATGAGTTAGTTGTAGGATGATGCATTACGGAACGAGTAAAGAGACTTGCCGGTAATGAGATTGAACTAGGTATGAAGATACCGACGATCAAATCTCAGGAAATTAACATACCGATGACAAAGGGAATAACGTATGAAGACATAACGGTTCGAACGATAAAGATCTTCGTAGAATATGTAGGAACCAATATGGGCATCCAAGTTCCACTATTGGTTATTGATCGGAGAAGTGTCTCGGTCATGTCCACATAGTTCTCGAACCCGCAGGGTCGCATGCTTAATGTTCATTGATGCTAGAGTACTATTGAGATATTTGATGAGTGGTAACCAAACGTTTTTCAGAGTCCTGGATGAGATCCTGGGCATCACGAGGAGTCTTGGAATGGTCGAGAGGTAAAGATTTATATGTAGAAGTCATATTTTGGGTTCCGGAAAAAGGTGCAATTTTTTCGGTATTGTACCAGGAAGCTTCCAGAAGGTTCCGGAGGATTACGGAGGGGTCCGGAAGTCCACAAGTGGGTTCACCACGACCCAAGGGCTAGCATGGGCTGCGGTGAGGTGCCCTGGCCTTATTGGTCTAGGTGCACCAAGTCCTCAAAAGCCCATGTGCCTAGGGTAGGCAAAAAAAGTAAGGAGTCCTAGTAGGAATAGGATTGGACTTGGAGTCCAAGTCCTCTCCCCCTTAGATGCGCCCTAGGGCTTGGAGGGGCTCTTTTCCAGACACCTCCACCTATATATAGAGGGGAGGGGCGCCCCAAGAGCACACACCAAGCCCTTGGCGCCCCTCTTTCTCCCGTTACTCTGTTGTTCCACCGGCTCGTCCCGGCGACGCTTAGCGAAGCGCTGTCGGTGCTCCACCACCACCACGCCGTCATGTTGGTTGTGATCCCACTTGTTTCTCCTCTCCCGCTTGTTGGATCAAGAAGGAGGAGACGTCATCTAGCCGCATGTGTGCTAAACTCGGAGGTGCCGTCCGTTCGGCACTAGATCGGTTGGATCATGATCGGATCGCGAAGAAAGTTTGACTACACCAACCGCGTTGTGAAACGCTTCCACTTTAAGTCTACGAGCGTACGTAGACACACTCTCCCCCTCTCGGTGCTATGCATCTACTTGATGGATCTTGCGTGAGCGTATGATTTTTTTTTGAAATTGCATGCTACATTACCCAACACTCACGACGTGGTACATACACACCACATAGGATGGCACGTACATTTACCCTCTACGCGACAGTGCATTGAGAAAAAAGTGACTAGTCGAAAAATATTTTCCAGTCAATTAATGTATAGCCTGTCCCTTTTGTTTTATCCACCGTAACTTTGAGTGCACTTTGAACTACTCATTTTGAGAAATTATCCTACCATTTTCTTTCCATTATGTAGGAATCGTGTAAGCAGATGGTGTTTTTTTGTGTGATCAAATCAGAGAGCTTTATTCAACAAAGGAGTTCCTAGGGCAATCAGCCAAGAGGTTTGTTACCAGGAAACTAGGAGTTTTGTCGAGCCAACTTTCGGTCACATTCAAGGTGCAGGCATGCTTTGCACAGAGATGAGCCGGTAGATTAGCCGACCTGATTACATGCTGAACTTCAAATACAGAAAAATCAAAAACTAGCTCTCCTATTTCTTCTAAGATAGGGGCCACAATAGAACGAGAATTATGGCGAATGTTCGAGAGTGTCACCAACTCCAAGCAGCCCACCTCCATTATCACATGCGATAAGCCTTCAAGTGTAGCAAATCGGGCACCTTCTCGCATTGCTAAAGCTTTAGCGATCAATGGGTCCGAGATACAAAAGAATGGTTTGCACCAGGCCCCCAATAGTGCTTCGGAGGAGCGTGCAACGCCACCTGAACCCCCTTCCAACAGCAAGATTGAGTGCCCTGTCGGTCGTTATCTTGATCACCCCCGGTTCCGGAGGCCTCCAGCCATGTCCTGGGAGAACCATGGGTGAGTTGCGTGGAACCTCAAGTATGGCTAGGGCCTCCTTGCTAGCTTTGAGAGCCGCTGTCAGTTCCCTACCTTCTTCTCCATGCTTAATGCGGTTGGGAGAGTGCCAGATCATCCGCATAATGGTGATTATCTTTGCACGTTCCTCTTCTGCAAACTGAGTGTCGCACAATATGTCCCGAGACCAAGAGTTCAGGTGTAGAGGAGGTAGTCCGATGCCAAACCAGGCATGCGCTTCCTCCCAGAAACATTGTGCATGAGAGCAGTGGATGAGTGCATGCATGAAATCTTCCTCCATAGCCAAACATACATTGCATCTCTCAATGACAGCGATATGTCGATGCTTTAGGGTGGACTCGTCAGGTAGGATCCTTTGAAGTACCCTCCACCAAAACACACGGACCTTTAGGATAACTTTGAGCTTCCACAAAGCATTCCATAACTGTTGTTCATCTGTTGAAGCACCGGTAGCCGTCCCTTCTTCTAGAGCAAGACGCTCGTTTTGAGTCACTGGAGCACGATACGCCAATTTTATAGTATAGTTTCCTGAAGTCTCAAAAGACCAAGCAAAGACATCTTCACCACCCCCTCACCTGATTGGTATATTAAGGATTGCATCCGCATCCGGGGTAATGAAAGTTGATTGAACTAGATCCTGTTGCCATGCCCAGTTCTCGGGATCAATGAGGTCTGAAACCAATTGTACATTGGTGTTAGGAGGTTTCATCATGGGGGACATGGAGATTGTCCCGGGAATCCATTTGTCTGCCCAAGCATCCATGGATGTCCCATCTCCCACTCTTTTGATCAGACCCACCTTTAGAGCTTGTCTGCCAGCGATTATCGCCCTCCAATTTGCAGAAGCCGACTTGGGGACGCTTGCATGCATAAAGTCTCTATCACGAAAGTAGCGACCTTTTAAAACTCTTGCACATAGGGAATTTTGTTTGGTCAAAAACCTCCATTTGTGCTTCCCAAGTAATGCAAGGTTAAACTGATGGGGTTCCCGAAAACCCATCCCCCCCTTGCACTTCGGTGTAGCGAGGTTCTGCCACGATAGCCAGTGCATGCCATTCTTGTCAAGAGAACTGCTCCAAAAATATTTAGCCATTGGTAAGGTCAGACTCTTACAAACCTTCTTAGTGAGTAAAAATGTACTCATTGAGTATGTGGGAATAGCTTGAACCACTAACTTCAATAAGGTCTCGTGACCCGCACATGCCAGCAGTTTTTCTGTAGCGACCAGACCTCAAACAGTTCAGTCTCTGTGCATCAGTGTCATCCCTGGATCGGTAATCCTGACACGCATAGTACTTGAGGATTTATAACGGAGTTGCAATCACACACTTATTACATCGAATGTCTCAAGAGAGAACTTATTACAACAATATGGCTTAAGGCCATCTAAATACGATAACAACGGAAGGCTTGGAAGATAAAGTGAGTCCATCAACTCCAACGGCATAGCTGAGTGAACGACAACGACCTATGGCACCTTACTCGTCGTCTGAAAAGTCTGCAACATGATATGTTGCAGCCCGAAATGGGTCAGCACATGGAATATGCTGGCAATGTAACACATAGAGTAATGAACAGATAAATGCTATCACTACATGCATATATTTGGCTGGTGGAAAGCTCTATGGTTACAGTCCAATTTTTTCCTACAACAAAGGAATAAATTTTATTTAACTATCATGGTGGTTGTTAAACATTGAGAAGGTTCCACCAATTCAATCCCAATTAAGCATCATCAATTACCCAACAAAATTAATTTAGAGTGATGAGATCAACATGATAATCCAAAGAACCAAATACTCAAGATGTCCATAACCGGGGACACGGCTAACCATGATTAGTTTGTACACTCTGTAGAGGTTTGCGCAGTTTTCCCCACAAGACTCAATCTCCTCCATTGGATTTCTCGCACTACATGATGTTTGAGAAACGATGACCAAGACACAGTCTTTTAGAAGCATTAACTCTTTACTCTGGGTAGACAGTACCAACCTACATCCCCTACATCTGCTAGTCTACCACTGAAAGAGATCACACAACATACTCAACTATCCTAGATCCCATAATAGCTTGTGTCTGCACACGGAATTTTCTAGCATGAAAAATCTTATGATCCCTTTGAGCATGAGTGGCGGACCGTAAGATGATCACATGGGTACTCTGGGATATCCTAGAACAACACTGGATTCTCCAGGTGCCCGCAACCAATCCACCCAGATGTGTATTTAAGTAGCCACCTCAAGTTAACCATTAATTAACAATACTCACATCTATCATGGATACACTCACCCAATCCATGTCTACTAGCATAGCATAGCAATCCTAAGCATAACGTAGAAGTAACTCCCAAAGGTTTGATAATAAACAGGGCAATAGGTTCTACCTCATCATCTACTTCCCAAACCCACATGTTATTCAGATCCTAACCATGCAATGTTTGAGGGTTGTATCTAATGCATAAAAACTGGGTAATAAAGAGGTATGATCAAAGTGTTACTTGCCTTGCTGATGATTTGCAAAACCTAGACACTCGTAGTAGCATGCTTCGCACTCCGGAAATTCTATCGCAAACAAACAATAACATACATAAGTACTCAACAAAATGCACGTGTAAAACTCAAATAAGAAGATCTAACCAGAAATTTCAAGTGAAAAACTCCGGTTAGCAAAAAGAATCAAATCAAACGGAGAAACGAAACTCAAACTACGAAAGAAACAAGATCCGATTACTAATCTGGACTAAAGTCCAATTTTACAGTACCAAAATCTTGTTCAAGTGGGTTAAACAGAAAGAGGGCTTTGAAACTAAGATCTAGGCGCTTGTTTCAACTAATTCCGATAAACGAGCGAAAAGATAAACTAAAACGAAGGTCAGGGCTGAAATCGCGATAAAAAATAATCACGGAAAACCCTGTAAAAAGAAAACCTAAGGAACAGGTTAACGAACGAACGTTCGCTGTCTATGCTAAATAGACGAACCGTGTTCGTTAAAATGAACATACGGACGAACGTCCACAAACTAACTAAACCGAAAGAAAACCGAACCGATCTAAAAAACGAATCTAGGGTTTTCGAAATAAAACCGATCGGTTTTCTAAAAAAATCGGTGGCTACCTCGGCGATCGTGACGGCGGTGGTAGCGGGTACTCTGGCGGCGGCGGGTGGCTCCGACGGGTGGCGGCGATGCTCGAGACTGGCGGCGGTGGCGGCGGCGGGCGACGACGGCGGCGGTGGGGCGCGGGTGGCGGAAAGTGGCGGCGGCGGCAGCGAGCGCGGGTGGCGGCTAGGGTTCGGGAGGTGTGGCTGGGCTGAGGCGGCTCGGGGCCTCGGCCTTTAAAGGGCTGGCCGGGCTGGAGTCCTGGGCGGAGACGTCCCGGTAAGTCGATTTGCCTCTTTTTTTTAATAATTCCAACGCACAGAAAAACAAATAAAAGAAATACTAAAGGGACTCCAAAAATCCTGAAATAAATTTTCACGATCCTCTAACAAAATAGCGGACAAAGTGAACATTTATTTGGGCCTCTAATGCAATTTTGAAAAATGCACTTTTTTCCTAGTTCAAATAAAATAGCAATAGAACTCCAAATAAAATACTTATTTGATTTTAATATTTTCCTCCCATATTTATTTATTTTGGAGAAGTCCTTTTATCTCCTCTCTTTTATTTTCATAGGGAATATTCGGAGAGAAAAATTATTAGAACCAAATGATCCTCTTTTCAAAATTTGAGAAAACTCAAATATGAAAATAACGAAATCCCCAACTCTCTCCGTGGGTCCTTGAGTTGCTTAGAATTTCTAGGATCAACCAAAATGCAATAAAATATGATATGCGATGATGATCTATGTATAACATTCCAAATTGAAAATTTGGGATGTTGCAAACCTACCCCCCTTAAGATGAATCTCGCCCTCGTGATTTGGGTTGGCTAGAGAATAGGTGTGGGTGGTCGTTCCGTAGGTCTTCCTCTCGTCCCCAGGTGGCTTCCTCCTCGGTATGGTGGCTCCACTTAACTTTGCAAAACTTGATAACTCGGTTGCGTGTGACTCGGCTGTCAAACTCGAGAATTTTCATTGGTTTCTCCCCGTAGGTCAAGTCGCTATCCAGCTGAACCGCTTCCAGTGGCACTGTGCCTCTCAGGGGAATATCGGCCATCTCTGTGTGGCACTTCTTTAACTGGGAAATGTGAAACATGTCGTGAACTCCTGACGATCCTTCTGGAATTCCAACTTGTAAGCAACTTCTCCCATACGCTCCAGTACTTTGTATGGTCCCACAAAACGTGGACTTTCCCTTAACTCCAAAACGCTTAACTCCTCAAAGTGGGGACACACGAAGATATACTCTGTCTCCAACTTTGTAAATTGTCTCTTTGCGATTAGAATCCGCATAGCTCTTCTGCCTGGACTGGGCTACTTTGAATAAGTTTAACTTTCTCTTCTGATTCCTTAACCAAATCTGGTCCAAACAACTGAGGATCTCCAACTTCATCCCACAATAACGGTGTCCTGCACCTTCTTCCGTATAAGGCTTCAAAAGGGGCCATCTTCAAACTGGCTTGATAACTGTGGTTGTAAGAGAACCCTGCATATGGCAAATTGTCATCCCAACTAGATCCATAATCTAGCGCACAAGCTCTCAACATGTCCTCCAGAATCTGATTGACTCTTGGTCTGTCCATCTGTCTGTGGATGAAAGGCTGTACTGAACTCTAGCCTGGTACCCAAAGTCTCATGAAACTGATTCCAGAACTTTGAGGTAAACTAGGTTCCTCTATCTGATACAATGGTCCTCGGAACTCCATGCAAACATCCTGGTCATGTATATCTTTGCCAACTTCGCACTTGTATAGGTGGTCTTCACTGGGATGAAATGAGCTACCTTCGTTAATTGATCGACTACAACCCATATCGAGTCATAGCCTGAACGAGTCCTGGGCAATCCCATGATAAAATCCATGCCTAACTTATCCCACTTCCATTCGGGTATCGGCAAATGGCTGTAACAAACCTACTGGCTTTTGATGCTCTGCCTTCACTCTCTGACATACATCACATATGGCTACATACTCCGCAATATCCTTCTTCATTGCTGTCCACCAGAAACTTTCCTTCAAATCCAGATATATCTTGGTGTTTCCTGGGTGAATCGAATATGGTGAATCATGGGCCTCCTGCAGAATCAACTTCCTGATCTCGGGGTCATTAGGCACGTATATGCGATCCTCAAACCATAATGTATCATGCTCATCCTCACGAAATCCTTTGGCCTTTCCTTCGCTCATTCTTTCCTTTATCTCTGCAATCTCCTGGTCCGTCTTCTAGGCTTCTCTGATCTTATCCATCAAAGTGGAATGAATTTCCAATGCTGCTACATAACCTCTCAGAACTATTTCCAAACATAGTTCACGAAGATCCTCTGCTAACTCCTTCGGTAAATCTCCGGTTATGAGCGTATTAACATAGCTCTTGTGACTCAACACATCGGCTACTACGTTAGCCTTTCCGGGATGATAATGCAACTTCATGTCATAATCCTTAATGAGCTCCAACCATCTCCTTTGCCTGAGATTCAACTCCTTCTACGTGAAGATATACTTCAAACTCTTATGATCCGTGTATACCTCACAGTGGTTTCCAATTAGAAAATGTCTCCACGTCTTCAACACATGCACTACGGCTGCTAACTCCAAATCATGGGTGGCATAATTTAGCTCATGAGGTTTAAGCTGTCGTGAGGCATATGAAACAACTCTTCCTTCCTGCATAAGTATTGCTCCAAGTCCTCGACGTGAAGCGTTGCAATACACTTGATAATCCTTACGTTGGTCTGGAAGAATCAGCACGGGGGCTGTAACCAAACGCTTCTTCAAATCCTGAAAATTGGCCTCACATTCCTCAGTCCATTTGAACTTGGTGTCCTTCTTCAACAACTTTGTCATGGGCTTTGCAATCTTGGAGAAATCCTCTATGAACCTCCGGTAATACCTTGCGAGTCCAAGAAAACTCCTGATCTCTCCAACCGATGTTGGTGCTACCCATTTAGTCACAGAAACGACCTTGGTGGGGTCTACTACTATTCCTTCTCCGGATATAACATGTCCGAGAAATCCAACTTCCTTCAACAAAAACTCACACTTGCTGAACTTGGCATACAACTGATGTCCCCTGAGCTTCTAGAGAACCAAATGCAAATGCTGCTTATGTTCCTCCTCATTCTTCGAGTAGACCAATATATCATCAATGAACACCACGACGAACTTATCCAAAAACTCCATAAACACTTTGTTCATCATGTTCATGAAATAGGCAGGCGCGTTAGTGAAACCAAATGACATAACGGTATACTCATCTAGCTCGTACCTTATGGTAAAAGATGTCTTAGGTATATCCTGCTCTCGAATCTTCAGCTGATGGTACACTGATCATAGATCGATCTTGGAAAATACTTTAGCTCCTTGCAACTGGTCAAACAAATCATTGATCATCGGTAGCGGGTACTTATTCTTGATCGTCACTTCATTCAATGCACGATAATCAACAACCATCCTTAACGATCCATCTTTCTTCTCCACTAGAAGTACTGGACATCCCCAAGGTGATGAACTTGGTCGAATAAAACCTTTATCCAGTAACTCCTTAATCTGCTTCTTAATCTCCTCCAAATGCTGCGCGAGAATCCGATACAGTCTTTTAGATATTGGCCCGGTGCCTGGCAAAAGTTCAATCAAAAACTCAATGTATCTATCTGGTGGCATGCCCGGCAACTCCTCCGGAAATACGTCGGTGTAATCCTTCACCACTAGTACTTCCTCTTGTACAACTCCTGATAAGGAATTCACTTGAGTCCTCTTCGGCACATGCCGAGATACATACTTAATCCTTCTTCCTTCTAGGGTGGTGAGCATAATCGGCTTACTGGCACAGTCAATGTTCCCTCCATACTTTCATAACCAATCCATGCCTAATATTACATCCAATCCTTGTGACTCCGGTACTATTAGGTCTTAGGGGAACACGTAGTTACCAATCCTTAATGGTAGCCGATCACACCATAGGCTGGCCATATACTCTTCTCCTGGCGAGGTTACTAACATGGGTGACCTAAGGGCTTGGGTTGGAAGGGTATACTTATCCACAAATCCCCTTGATATGTATGAATGTGATGCACCAGTATTAAAAAAACGATTGCAGTAAAATGACTTAACCAAATACTTACCTATTACTGCATCTGGCTATGCTTCAACTCCTCCACACTAACGTGGTTCACCTGTCCCCTGTTGAAAGGGTTGGGCTTCTTCCCAGAGCTTCCATTGCCATTTCCGTTCTTTGCTTCAGAACACTCTGTGGCGTAATGTCCGTTCTTCCCGCACTTGAAACAAGTAATGTGACTTAGATCCTTCTTGGCGGGTATAGCTGGGTTGGAACGGTTCTGGCCATTGCTTCCTCCATTTCCATTTCCATTCTTGGGGCCACTATGGTTATGCGGAATCCGTCCATTGGAATTAGGACCTCCATGGTTATGGTGAATGTGTCCTCCGAGTTTGGGGTAAAATGGGGTTTCTGCTGAGCTCCAGAATTGTACTTCCCTTGTCCATACTTCCTCTTGTAGCTGTCTATATTCTTCTGCTTCCCTTCAATCATAAGAGCTCTATCTACCAACTCCTGGTAGTTGTTGAAGGTTGCCACCATCAACTGCATGCTCAAATCATCATTTAGTCCTTCCAGAAACTACTGTTGCTTAGCAGCATTTGTAGCAACGTCGTCCGGGGCATAACGTGCTAACTTACTAAAATCATCCACACACTGGCCCACTATGCGTCCTCCTTGGCGCAGGTTGCGAAACTCGTGCTTCTTCATGGCCATAGCTCCTGGTGAAACATGGGCAGTGCGGAAAGCCTGTTGAAACTGATCCCATGTAACAGTTTCAATGGGGTAAGTGGCTGTGAAATTCTCCCACCATGATGTTGCAGGTCCATCAAGCTGGTGTGCGGCAAAACGCACTCTCTCCGCATCTGTGCATTCTGCAGTGGTCAGCTCTCTTCCAATCTTGTGGAGCCAATCATCTACAACTATCGGCTCGGTGTTAATGGAGAACACCGGCAGATTCAGCCTTAGGAAACGGGCTAAGTGATCAACAGGTGTGGGTGGTGGTGGGTTGTTGTTGTTCTTGCCTTGGTTTTGATTTTGAACTAGTAGTTGCATTAGGGTATTCTGCTGCTGGATCAACTAGGTGAGCTCCGATGGGAAAGCAAATCCATTGTCACGTCTCGGAGGCATCTGATGGGTTTAGAAAAGGTGAGAAAACAGAATAGAATGAGGGCTAAAGGGGAAAACACTACCCATATGCATATGAGACAAACACAATCAATATCACTTCAATCAATTCAAACAAGGGCATACAATCGGTCTAACTATCGTTACAAAAGTGATTGGACTATACTATATACATGGGGGAATACTACTACTGATATGATGGTCGACTAGAAAGTTTATCGGTGGAAGACTCCATGATATCTGCTCCAGCTTCATCAACATAGTCATCATCGCTATCGTCAGGGTCTGAGTCGGTGTCGTCGATGATGATGTAGTCCTTGGATTCATCGTCATCTCCTCCTCGCGCGGGGTCTCCCATCAACACTCCTAGTTTCCTTGTCAGGTCATCATTCTTCTCCACTAGTATCGTTGTCGGTGTCAAAACCGGCGGATCTCGTGTAGGGGGTCCCGAACTGTGCGTCTAGGTGGATGGTAACAGGAGACAAGGGACACGATGTTTTTACCCAGGTCCGGGCCCTCTCGATGGAGGTCAAACCCTACTCCTGCTTGATTAATATTGATGATATGGGTAGTACAAGAGTAGATCTACCACGAGATCGGAATGGCTAAACCCTAGAAGCTAGCCTATGGTATGATTGTTATTCGTCTTACGGACTAAAACTCTCCGATTTATATAGACACCGGAGAGGGCTAGGGTTGCACAGAGTCGGTTACTATTGGGGAACGTTGCAGAAAATTAAAAAATGTCATACGGTTTCACCAAGATCCATCTATGAGTTCATCTAAGCAACGAGTCATGGGAGAGAGATTGCATCTACATACCATTTGTAGATCGCGTGCGGAAGCGTTCAAGGGAACGGGGATGATGGAGTCGTACTCGCCGTGATCCAAATCACTGATGACCAAGTGCTGAACGGACAGCACCTCCGCGTTCAACACAAGTACGGAACGGACGACGTCTCCTCCTTCTTGATCCAGCAAGGGGGAAGGAGAGGTTGAGGAAGAAGGCTCCAGCAGCAGCACGACGGCGTGATGATGGTGGAGAGGCGGTACTCCGACAGGGCTTCGCCAAGCACTCAACTGAGGAGGAGAGGTGTTGGAGAGGGGAGGGGCTGCGCCTTGGATCAGGTGTTCAGCCCTCCCCTCGCCCCTCTATTTATAGGGGAAGGGGGAAGGGGGCCGCCCCCCTCTAGATGAGATCTAGAGGGGGGGGGCGGCGGCCAGGGAGGGGGGCTTGCCCCCCAAGCAAGGGGGGCGCCCCCACTAGGGTTCCTCCCCCCAACCCTAGGCGCATGGGCCCAAGGGGGGGGGGGCGCCCAGCCCTCCAGGGGCTGGTTCCCTGCCCCTTGCGGCCCATGAGGCCCTCCGAGAGGGGTGGCCCCTCCCAGTGGACCCCCGGAACCCCTCCGGTGGCCCCGGTACAATACCGATATGCCCCCGAAACTTTCCGGTGTCCGTATGACAACTTCCCATATATAAATCTTCACCTCCGGATCATTCCGGAACTCCTCGTGACATCCGGGATCTCATCCGGGACTCAGAACAACATTCGGTAATCACATACAAGTCTTCCTAATAACTCTAGCATCACCGAACCTTAAGTGTGTAGACCCTACGGGTTCGGGAGACATGCAGACATGACCGAGATGGCTCTCCGGTCAATAACCAACAGCGGGATCTAGATACCCATGTTGGCTCCCACATGCTCCTCGATGATCTCATCGGATGAACCACGATGTCAACGATTCAATCAACCCCGTATACAATTCCCTTTGTCAATCAGTATGTTACATGCCCGAGACTCGATCGTCGGTATCCCAATACCTTGTTCAGTCTCGTTACCGGCAAGTCACTTTACTCGTACCATAATGCATGATCCCGTGACCAAACACTTGGTCACTTTGAGCTCATTATGATGATGCATTACCGAGTGGGCCCAGAGATACCTCTCCGTCATACGGAGCTACAAATCCCAGTCTCGATCCGTGTCAACCCAACAGACACTTTCGGAGATACCTGTAGTGCACCTTTATAGTCACCCAGTTATGTTGTGACGTTTGGTACACCCAAAGCACTCCTACGGTATCCGGGAGTTACACGATCTCATGGTCTAAGGAAGAGATACTTGACATTGGAAAAGCTCTAGCAAAACGAACTACACGATCTTGTGCTATGCTTAGGATTGGGTCTTGTCCATCACATCATTCTCCTAATGATGTGATCCCGTTGTCAACGACATCTAATGTCCATAGTCAGGAAACCATGACTATCTGTTGACCAACGAGCTAGTCAACTAGAGGCTTACTAGGGACGTATTGTGGTCTATGTATTCACACGTGTATTACGATTTCCGGATAATACAATTATAGCATGAATAAAAGACAATTATCATGAACAAGGAAATATAATAATAATCCTTTTATTATTGCCTCTAGGGCATATTTCCAACAGTCTCCCACTTGCACTAGAGTCAATAATCTAGTTACATTGTGATGAATCGAACACCCATAGAGTTCTGGTGTTGATCATGTTTTGCTCGTGGAAGAGGTTTAGTCAACGGATCTGCGACATTCAGATCCGTATGTACTTTGCAAATATCTATGTCTCCATCTTGAACATTTTCATGGATGGAGTTGAAATGACGCTTGATGTGCCTGGTCTTCTTGTGAAACCTGGGCTCCTTGGCAAGGGCAATAGCTCCAGTGTTGTCACAGAAGAGTTTGATCGGCCCCGATGCATTGGGTATGACTCCTAGGTCGGTGATGAACTCCTTCACCCAAATTGCTTCATGCGCTGCCTCCGAGGCTGCCATGTACTCCACTTCACATGTAGATCCCGCCACGACGCTCTTCTTGCAGCTGCACCAGCTTACTGGCCCACCATTCAACATATACACGTATCCGGTTTGTGACTTAGAGTCATCCAGATCTGTGTCAAAGCTAGCGTCGACGTAACCCTTTACGACGAGCTCTTTGTTACCTCCATAAACGAGAAACATGTCCTTTGTCCTTTTCAGGTACTTCAGGATATTCTTGACCGCTGTCCAGTGTTCCTTGCCGGGATTACTTTGGTACCTTACTACCAAACTTATGGCAAGGTTTACATCAGGTCTGGTACACAGCATGGCATACATAATAGATGCTATGGCTGAGGCATAGGGGATGACACTCATCTCTTCTTTATCTTCTGCCGTGGTCGGGCATTGAGCCGAGCTCAATCTCACACCTTGCAATACAGGCAAGAACCCTTTCTTGGACTGATCCATTTTGAACTTCTTCAAAATCTTATCAAGGTATGTGCTTTGTGAAAGACCTATGAGGCGTCTCGATCTATCCCTATAGATCTTGATGCCTAATATGTATGCAGCTTCTCCAAGGTCCTTCATTGAAAAACACTTATTCAAGTAGGCCTTAATGATGTCCAAGAATTCTATATCATTCCCCATCAAAAGTATGCCATCTACATATAATATGAGAAATGCTACAGAGCTCCCACTCACTTTCTTGTAAATGCAGGCTTCTCCATAAGTCTGCATAAACCCAAACGCTTTGATCATCTCATCAAAGCGAATGTTCCAACTCCAAGATGCTTGCACCAGCCCATAAATGGATCGCTGGAGCTTGCATACTGTGTTAGCATTCTTAGGATCGACAAAACCTTCCGGCTGCATCATATACAACTCTTCCTTAAGATAACCGTTAAGGAATGCCGTTTTGACGTCCATCTGCCATATCTCATAATCATAGTATGCGGCAATTGCTAACATGATTCGGACGGACTTAAGCTTCGCTATGGGAGAGAAAGTCTCATCGTAGTCAATCCCTTGAACTTGCCGATAACCCTTAGCGACAAGTCGAGCTTTATAGATGGTGACATTACCATCCGCGTCCATCTTCTCCTTAAAGATCCATTTGTTTTCTATCGCTCGCCGATCATCGGGCAAGTCAGTCAAAGTCCATACTTTGTTTTCATACATGGATTCTATCTCGGATTGCATGGCTTCTAGCCATTTGTTGGAATCTGGGCCCGCCATCGCTTCTTCATAGTTCGAAGGTTCACCGTTGTCTAACAACATGATTTCCAGGACAGGGTTGCCATACCACTCTGGCGTGGAACGTGTCCTTGTGGACCTACGAAGTTCAGTAGCAACTTGATCCTAAGTACCTTGATCATCAACATTAATTTCCTCTCTAGTCGGTGTAGGCACCACAGGAATATTTTCTTGAGCTGCACTACTTTCCGGTTCAAGAGGTAGTACTTCATCGAGTTCTACTTTCCTCCCACTTACTCCTTTCGAGAGAAACTCTTTTTCCAGAAAGGATCCGTTCTTGGCAACAAAGATCTTGCCCTCGGATCTTAAGTAGAAGGTATACTGAATGGTTTCCTTAGGGTATCCTATGAAGACGCATTTTCCGACTTGGGTTCGAGCTTTTCAGGTTGAAGTTTCTTGACATAAGCATCGCATCCCCAAACTTTTAGAAACAACAGCTTAGGTTTCTTCCCAAACCATATTTCATACGGTGTCGTCTCAACAGATTTAGACGGTGCCATATTTAAAGTGAATGTAGCTGTCTCTAGAGCGTATCCCCAAAATGATAGTGATAAATCCGTAAGAGACATCATAGATCTCACCATATCCAATAGAGTGCGATTACGACGTTCGGACACACCGTTACGCTGAGGTGTTCCAGGCGGCGTGAGTTGTGAAACGATTCCACATTTTCTTAAGTGTGTATCAAATTCGTTACTTCAATATTCTCCTCCATGATCCGATCGTAAGAGTTTTATCTCTCGGTCACGTTGATTCACTACTTCATTCTGAAATTCCTTGAACTTTTCAAAGGTCTCAGACTTGTGTTTCATCAAGTAGACATACCCATATCTACTCAAGTCATCAGTGAGAGTGAGAACATAACGATATCCTCCGCGAGCCTCAACGCTCATTGGACCACACACATCAGTATGTATGATTTCCAATAAGTTGGTTGCTCGCTCCATTGTTCCAGAGAACGGAGTCTTGGTCATTTTGCCCATGAGGCATGGTTCGCATGTGTCAAATGATTCATAATCGTGAGACTCTAAAAGTCCATCAGCATGGAGCTTCTTCATGCGCTTGACACCAATGTGACCAAGGCGGCCACAAGTATGTGGGACTATCGTTATCAACTTTACATCTTTTGGTATTCACAGTATGAATATGTGTAATATTACATTCGAGATTCATTAAGATTAAACCATTGACCATCGGGGCATGACCATAAAACATATCTCTCATATAAATAGAACAACCATTATTCTTCTCGGATTTAAATGAGTAGCCATCTCGCATCAAGCGAGATCCAGATACAATGTTCATGCTCAAACTTGGCACTAAATAACAATTATTGAGGTTTAAAACTAATCCCGTAGGTAAATGTAGAGGTAGCGTGCCGACGGCGATCACATTGACCTTGGAACCATTCCCGACGCGCATCGTCACCTCGTCCTTTGCCAGTCTCCGCTTATTCCGCAGCTCCTGCTGTGAGTTACAAATATGAGCAACGGCACCGGTATCAAATACCCAGGAGTTACTACGAGTACTGGTGAGGTACACATCAATTACATGTATATCAAATATACCTTTAGTGTTGCCGGCCTTCTTGTCCGCTAAGTATTTGGGGCAGTTCCGCTTCCAGTGACCCCTCCCTTTGCAATAAAAGCACTCAGTCTCAGGCTTGGGTCCATTCTTTGACTTCTTCCCGGCAACTAGCTTACTGGGCGTGGCAACATCTTTGCCGTCCTTCTTGAAGTTCTTCTTACCCTTGCCCTTCTTGAACTTAGTGGTCTTATTGACCATCAACACTTGATGTTCTTTCTTGATTTCAACCTCTGCTGACTTCAGCATTGAAAATACTTCAGGAATGGTCTTAACCATCCCCTGCATATTGTAGTTCAGCACAAAGCTCTTGTAGCTCGGTGGGAGCGACTGAAGGATTCTGTCAATGACCGCTTCGTCCGAGAGGTTGATCTCCAGCTGGGACAGGCGGTTGTGCAACCCAGACATTTTGAGTATGTGCTCACTGACAGAGCTATTCTCCTCCATCTTACAACTATAGAACTTGTCGGAGACTTCATATCTCTCGACTCGGGCATGAGCTTGAAAAACCATTTTCAGCTCCTCGAACATCTCATATGCTCTGTGTCGCTCAAAACGCTTTTGGAGCCCCGGTTCTAAGCTGTAAAGCATGCCGCACTGAACGAGGGAGTAATCATCTGCACGTGATTGCCAAGTGTTCATAACGTCTTGGTTCTCTAGGATGGGTGCTTCACCTAGCGGTGCATCTAGGACATAATCTTTCTTGGCTGCTATGAGGATGATCCTCAGGTTCCGGACCCAGTCCGAATAGTTGTTGCCATCATCTTTTAGCTTGGTTTTCTCTAGGAACGCGTTGAAGTTCATGTTGACATGAGCGTTGGCCATTTGATCTACAAGACATATTTTGCAAAGACTTTAGACTAAGTTCATGATAATTAAGTTCATCTAATCAAATTATTTAATGAACTCCCACTCAGATTGACATCCCTCTAGTCATCTAAGTGTTACACGATCCGAGTCGACTAGGTCGTGTCCGATCATCACGTGAGACGGACTAGTCATCATCGGTGAACATCTCCATGTTGATCGTATCTTCCATACGACTCATGTTCGACCTTTCGGTCTCTTGTGTTCCGAGGCCATGTCTGTACATGCTAGGCTCGTCAAGTTAACCCTAAGTATTTCTGCATGTGTAAAACTGTCTTACACCCGTTGTATGTGAACGTAAGGATCTATCACACCCGATCATCACGTGGTGCTTCGAAACGACGAACTTTAGCAACAGCGCATAGTTAGGGGGAACACTTTCTTGAAATTATTATAAGGGGTCATCTTATTTACTACCGTCGTTCTAAGTAAACAAGATGCATAAACATAATAAACATCACATGCAATTATATAAAGTAGTGACATGATATGGCCAATATCATATAGATCCTTCGATCTCCATCTTCGGGGCTCCATGATCATCTTCGTCACCGGCATGACACCATGATCTCCATCATCGTGTCTTCATGAAGTTGTCACGCCAACGACTACTTCTACTTCTATGGCTAACGCGTTTAGCAATAAAGTAAAGTAATTTACATGGCATTCTTCAATGACACGCAGGTCATACAAAAATAAAGACAAGTCCTATGGCTCCTGCCAGTTTTCATACTCATCGACATGCAAGTCGTGATTCCTATTACAAGAACATGATCTCATACATCACAATATATCATTCATCATTCATCACAACTTCTGGCCATATCACATCACATGACAATTGCTGCAAAAACAAGTTAGACGTCCTCTAATTGTTGTTGCATCTTTTACGTGGCTGCAATTGGGTTCTAGCAAGAACGCTTTCTTACCAACGAATAACCACAACGTGATATTGTCAACTTCTATTTACCCTTCATAAGGACCCTTTTCGTCGAATCCGCTCCAACTAAAGTGGGAGAGACAGACACCCGCTAGCCACCTTATGCAACTAGTGCATGTCTGTCGGTGGAACCTGCCTCACGTAAGCGTACGTGTAAGGTCGGTCCGGGCCGCTTCATCCCACAATACCGCTGAATCAAGAAAAGACTAGTAGCGGCAAGCAAGTTGACAAGATCTACGCCCACAACAAAATTGTGTTCTACTCGTGCAATAGAGAACTACGCATAGACCTAGCTCATGATGCCACTGTTGGGGAACGTTGCAGAAAATTAAAGTTTTTCCTATGGTTTCACCAAGATCCATCTATAAGTTCATCTAAGCAACGAGTCATGGGAGAAAGATTGCATCTACATACCACTTGTAGATCGCGTGCGGAAGCGTTCAAGGGAACGGGGATGATGGAGTCGTACTCGCCGTGATCCAAATCACCGATGACCAAGTGCTGAACGGACACCACCTCCGCATTCAACACACATACGGAACGGACGACGCCCCCTCCTTCTTGACCCAACAAGGGTGAAGGAGAGGTTGAGGAAAAAGGCTCCAGCAGCAGCACGACGGTGTGATGATGGTGGAGAGGCAGTACTCCGACAGGGCTTCGCCAAGCACTCAACGGAGGAGGAGAGGTGTTGGGGAGGGGAGGGGCTGCGCCTTGGATCAGGTGTTCAGCCCTCCCCTCGCCCCTCTATTTATAGGGGAAGGGGAAGGGGGCCGGCCCCCTCTAGATGAGATCTAGAGGGGGGGCGGCGACCAGGGAGGGGGGCTTGCCCCCCAAGCAAGGGGGGCGCCCCCACTAGGGTTCCCCCCCAACCCTAGGCGCATGGGACCAAGGGGGGGCGCCCAACCCTCCAGGGGCTGGTTCCCTGCCACTTGCGGCCCATGAGGCCCTCCGAGATGGGTGGCCTCTCCCGGTGGACCCCTGGAACCCCTCCGGTGGCCCCGGTACAATACCGATATGCCCCCAAAACTTTTCGGTGTCCGTATGACAACTTCCCATATATAAATCTTCACCTCCGGACCATTCCGGAACTCCTCGTGACGTCCGAGATCTCATCCGGGACTCCGAACAACATTCGGTAATCACATACAAGTCTTCCTAATAACCCTAGCATCACCGAACCTTAAGTGTGTAGACCCTACGGGTTCGGGAGACATGCAGACATGACCGAGATGGCTCTCCGGTCAATAACCAACAGCGGGATCTGGATACCCATGTTGGCTCCCACATGCTCCTCGATGATCTCATCGGATGAACCACGATGTCGAGGATTCAATCAACCCCGTATACAATTCCCTTTGTCAATCGGTATGCTACATGCCCGAGACTCGATCGTCGGTATCCCAATACCTTGTTCAGTCTCGTTACCGGAAAGTCACTTTACTCGTACCGTAATGCATGATCCCGTGACCAAACACTTGGTCACTTTGAGCTCATTATGATGATGCATTACCGAGTGGGCCCAGAGATACCTCTCCATAATACGGAGCGACAAATCCCAGTCTCGATCCGTGTCAACCCAACAGACACTTTCGGAGATACCTGTAGTGCACCTTTATAGTCACCCAGTTACGTTGTGACGTTTGGTACACCCAAAGTACTCCTACGGTATCCGGGAGTTACACGATCTCATGGTCTAAGGAAGAGATACTTGACATTGGAAAAGCTCTAGCAAAATGAACTACACGATCTTGTGCTATGCTTAGGATTGGGTCTTGTCCATCACATCATTCTCCTAATGATGTGATCTCGTTGTCAACGACATCTAATGTCCATAGTCAGGAAACCATGACTATCTGTCGACCAATGAGCTAGTCAACTAGAGGCTTACTAGGGACGTATTGTGGTCTATGTATTCACACGTGTATTACGATTTTCGGATAATACAATTATAGCATGAATAAAAGACAATTATCATGAACAAGGAAATATAATAATAATCCTTTTATTATTGCCTCTAGGGCATATTTTCAACAGTTACAATGGGAGGAGATCTTCATATTGTATCGCCAAGCTTGCCTTCCACGCCAAGGAAAGTCCCATCCGGACACGGGACGGAGTCTTCAATCTTGTATCTTCATAGTCCGGGAGTCCGGCCAAAGGTCTTAGTACGGCAATCCGGACACCCCCTAATCCAGGACTCCCTCAGTAGCCCCTGAACCAGGCTTCAATGATGACGAGTCCGGCGTGCAAGTTGTCTTCGACATTGCAAGGCGGGTTCCTCCTCAGAATATTTCATAGAAGATGTTGAACACCAGGGTAGTGTTCGGCTCTGCAAAATAAGTTCCACATTCCACCGTAGAGAGAATAATATTTATGTTAATCGGATCTGCTGACATATTCCGCGGCGTGACATCATGCCACGGCCAGGATTTTACTCATTTTCTTGTTCCACCTCAGCGCGTTTTGCAAGGCGGTTTCCTTGGCACGTCTTGTCAGAGATCGTGTCCCCTTATTCCGGGATTCTCATCAATACGGGCGTGGGTAACCCAACCGCGCCACTAACTGTGGCGCTTGGGAGATAAGTGAGTTTTTATTAGGCCGGTGGGGGGCTCGTAGTTTTGGCCGCCCATATAAGGGGATAAGAATCCGCCCTTTCCATTCACGCCTTCTTCCTCCTCTGCTTATCCGTCCCTGCGTGCTCGAGCTCCAGCGCCCAAGCCCGCACTTCCCACCTCAACCTTCTCCAACCATGTCCGGAGCGGGAGGTAGATGGATGGAATCCTCCGTCACGGAGGGGCAAATCAAAAACCTGAGGAAGGCCGGATACTTGTCTAACGACATCGCGCACCGGCTTCCAGATGTGGGGCAACTCATCCCCACCCCCAGGCCCCATGAGAGGGTTGTTTTTCTTCCCCATTTCCTCCGCGAACTGGGTTTTCCTCTTCACTCGTTCGTCCGGGGGCTCATGTTCAACTACGGCCTGGACTTCCATGATCTGGCCCCGAACTTCATCCTCAATATCTCGGCGTTTATCATCGTGTGAGAGGCCTTCTTCCGCATCCAGCCCCACTTTGGCCTATGGCTGAAGATCTTCAGCGTCAAGCCGAAGGTCGTGCAAGGCCGACAGGCGGAATGCGGAGGTGCCATGGTGGGCAAGATAGCCAAAGTCACCTGGCTCGAGGGTGCCTTCGTGGAAACCATCAAAGGGTGGCCACGGGGGTGGTTTTATATCACCGAGCCGCATGACCCTAAATGGGCAGTGGCCCCCGAATTTTGATCCGGCATCCCCACCCGGCTCACATCTTGGAAAGAGACGGGCCTGTCATGGGGCAATCCGGAAGAGGTGACCGGACTCCAAACCTGCGTCCGAGACCTGGTGACCAAGAAGGTCAAGCTTGTCAACGTGGTCCAGGTCATGCTCTTCCGCCGGATCCTCCCGCGTCAACGATGGGACTTCAATTTGTGGGAGTTCAACCCGGCCCAGCACCAGACTCTATCCCGGCTCTTCGAAAGAAAGCACGAGGACACCTGGAAGGTGCTTTTCAAGAGTTCCGAGGTCTCCCCTCCCGTCACCGAGGATCGCGGATTCTGCGCCAAACGTCAAGCCTCCGAAGTAAGCTTACATTTAGTCCCTTATGGGATACCCGAATTTCATAGTGTGACTTTATGTGGGATCTAAACTCCCGTTCCTTTGACAGGACTGGAAGAGGACATCCAGACAGTTTGACTGTCCGGCCCCTTTGCCCGAAGGCCCAGTAGACGCACATTTAGTGAAGTTACTGGTTCCGGCACCTCACGTGGTGCCGGATAAGAAGGCCAAGGAGAAGGCCACGGGGACCCGAAAGAGTTGACGGCACCCGGTGCCGTCGGATTTGCCCGACGGCCCCAACGCACCCTCCGCCTCCGAAGACGAGGAGGAGGAAGAAGAAGAAGATGCCTCTCCCCCTCCAACGGGGGGAGGAAAGAAGAGAAAGGCCACCCAAACTGGGGAAGCCGGAGGGTCCAAGAAGGGGAAGACCCTTCTGCCGGACTACGCCCCCGACACCGAAGACGGCAGGGGGGACTGGCCATCCAGGGTCAAGCCCCTGGCAAAATCGTAAGTGTCCGGCTACCCGAATGACTTATTGCACTCCTTTATTATTCGATAGCTTTTAACGCCGAAGCTAATCATGCAGTCCGCCCAGAGCTCAGCTTGGCGATTCGTCGAGCGGATCTCTGAATCCGTCGGACGTGAATAGCGCTTCACTTCCGACGGCCTCCTCCCCTCTCCCTACAGACGATGCTGAGGTTGAGTCCCATAGGGGACAAAACCAGGAGGAGGTGGTCCTGGAGGCGCCACAAGGCGACCTTTCGGATTCCAGGCCCAAAGGGGGTAAAGCCCCGGAGGGATCTAAGTCCGGCCCTGGGCCGGACACTGCTCCGGAACCATCAGCGGTTCCAAAGTCCGACAGGCGGCGCCTTCATAAGAAGGGAAAGCCTACGACGCCAGCGACTTCCGTCCACCCGGAGGTGCCGGACAATTTGCTGGAGGCGCTTAACGGCGCCTCAATCAATGAAGAACACCGCACTGTTATGAGTGCGGTGATTCAGAAGGTTCAGTCTGCCAAGAGCGGGCTGACGGAAGCCTGCACAAGCCTGTTAACGGGCTTTGAGGTATGTGTTCAAAAACATATATAAAAAATATTACCGCATAGACAGTAGCCCCTGATGCTCAGTTCGGTGTTCAGAAAGAAAAGCCGAGCTGAGGATCTAAAAAGATATACGCATGAGTCTAATAGAAATATGTCAATATGGGAATGTAGGTTGCACTGCTGACCTCTGCCGCACTGACTGCGGAGGTCAATGCATTGAAGGAAAGCCTCGAGCGGTCCGAGAGCGAGCTCGGCCGTGCCAAGAAGCAGCTCGAGGATAAAGAGGGTACATAGTACCTCCTGTAAATGTATGTAGAAATAATTGGTTGCAAAATAATAACAGGACCAACGTAAATGTTGCAGGAGCCACGACAGAGGTGGCGACCCTGAAGGAGGCGGTCTCCAAGGCCGAAAAGAGTGCGGCCTTGGAGCGCACCAAGCGAGAGAAGCAGGAGGCGCGGGTGGCGGAGGTGCGGCAAGAGCTCCAGGCTCTCGTGGAAAAACACGAGAGTTTGGAGCGTGACTCGAAGACTCGAGAGTCCGAGCTTGCCTTGGCTCTTGAGAGTGCCAAGACCGCTAAGGCCGAAGCCCAGAAGGCCCTTCAGGAGATCGAGGCGATGAAGAAGATAGCGGCGGGTAAGGCATTCTTTATGCAAAGCAAAAATATAAAAGTTAATTATCTGCTACTTACCCGAATCCGGAGCTCTCCAGGAGCATTCACTGATCTTCCCCGTAGTGTGTCTGATGCCGCCGCGTACTACCGAGCCGAAGAGGGAAGCTCGACGGAGAAAGTGTTCTGGTCTCAGTATGCTGAGGCCGAACATCCGGTGCCCCCGAGCGACCAAGTGAAGCAGCTGATCGAGCTCCACAAGGTGGCCGAACAGGCCATGAAGGGCCTCATAGCTCGGCTGTGGCCTGGAGAAGTCATGCCTGGGAGCTACTTCAGTCTGGTGCAGCAGCTGGTGGACGCATGTCTGTGGATTGAGGTCGTCAAGCGCTCCATTTGTATTGAAGGTGCCCGTCGGGCCCTTGCCCGTGCTAAGGTGCACTGGGGCAAGCTAGACGCGGAGAAGCTGTTGACGGACGCGCTACCGCCGGGCAAGGAGTATCGTACGCCCGAGATGTATTATAATGGCGTTTTGAAGGGTGCCCGCCGTATAGCGGATGAGTGCTCCAAAGATGTAATTTTTTAGTAGACTCGCATTTGTTATCCTGTACGCTGAAGCTTTGTTCATATGCGTTAACCAACATTTGTTAATTTAAAATATTACCTTCTGTGCGGCCGTTTATCAAATCTGAGAGATGCAAGTCGTCGGCTTCGACCCCCATGCCGCGAGTGCTGGGGTGTTCGGGATAAACCTGAGCGCTCTTGTTCCCATTCTTGGGTCCATCTAGGGAGGCGTTCAGCACAACAAACCAGGCCGGCGGACTTATAATGCTTTATCGCTCTCACTTAGCCATAGAATTCTATAATTTTAAATTTCGGCGAAGCCCCTAGTATTCGGAAGACCGAGTTCGGGGTGCTATCCACGCCTAGGCCGGATAAGTCCGGTTCCTCGCTCGAAGCGGCATAAGTCTTTAAGGACTCGAAGAAACCTCGCGAACAGCGACCGGTCTCTCGCACTATCACGACAGTCAGTTTTAGCTTTCTCTACTAAGATGTTAACCCAGCTCAACTAGGGCACAATCGCACTAGTTCTCCCAGCAATACTTTAGCCAACAATGCGGAACGTAAGGTACCAAAACATGGGAGCCCAGCAAACCCAACTATTGACCAAAGACATGATTCGGAGCCGATGCATATAGTGCTATAAGTTCGGGGTGCCGCACTCGTTAGAGTGTTCGGTCTTCTCACACCATGTTATGGGGTGTTGTAAGCCCCTGGTGTGTTATCCATACCAAAGTGTACGGTTGCAGAATGTCATGACTGAACATATTTGTATGTGAAAATAGATAAGTACAATAATAGGTAAGAGCTATGTATTGTTTATTAAAAAAGGGCTGCTGCGAAAGTAGAACGATACAAGAAGTGCGGTAAGCAAGAGATGGGAGTATTGGACATATTCCCCTCCAGGGGCAAGCTGCGGGATTGTAAGTAAAACAGGTATTAAACTTGTTATAGAGACCACCTGGACTTTTGATGTGGCTTGCTTCCTTCCTAGCTGTTGCATCGTGGGTTCGGCGAGTGTATTGCCGGACAGGCCTTCCGAATAGTTGGGTCCTGAAAGTGTGTGGAAATGAAAACGGCGAAATAGGGAGCCCCTTAGTGCGGTTGAGCCGCATTCTGGGCGTGGCGTTGTTGTGCCCCTCCCCTTATGCCCATGGTATCTCTAAGGCGTAATTATGTACGCATGGTACCAGTATCACCGTTTGGTGGGGGCTGGGGTTGGGGCCGCACTGCTATGCTTGCTCGGAACGTGCCAGCCGGACTTGTTGTAGGTTACTTCGGGCTCGCTTGACGTTGTCTGGACGTTTGACGCCTGGATTGGAGAACTGCCTTGAGAGGCTACTCTGTACTTCCGCCGCCAGGGCTGCCGTGTGCTCCTCCGTTCGGAGAGAGCGTTCGGTGTTTCCGTTTACCGTGATGACTCCGCGAGGTCCTGGAATCTTGAGCTTGAGATATGCGTAGTGCGGCACCGCGTTGAATTTTGCAAATGCGGTTCGTCCGAGTAGGGCGTGATAGCCGCTGCGGAATGGGACTATGTCGAAGATTAACTCCTTGCTCCGGAAGTTATCCGGGGATCCGAAGACCACCTCGAGTGTGACCGAGCCTGTACAGCTGGCTTCTACCCCTGGTATGACACCTTTGAAGGTTGTCTTTGTGGGTTTAATCCTTGAAGGATCGATGCCCATTTTTCGCACTGTGTCCTGATAAAGCAGGTTCAGGCTACTGCCGTCGTCCATTAGGACTCTGGTAAGGTGAAATCCGTCGATAATTGGGTCTAGGACCAGTGCGGCGAATCCTCCATGACGGATGCTGGTGGGATGGTCCCTTCGATCGAAGGTGATCGGGCAGGAGGCCCATGGGTTAAACTTTGGGGCGACTGGCTCCAGCGCATAGACGTCCTTGAGAGCACGCTTCCGCTCCCTTTTGGGGATGTGGGTTGCGTATATCATATTCACCATCCGAACTTGCGGGGGAAATCCCTTCTGTCCTTTGTTGTTCGGCGGCCGGGGCCCCTCCTCGTCATCGCTATGTAGCCCCTTGTCTCTGGTCTCGGCACTTAACTTGCCTGCCTGCTTGAACACCCAACAATCCCTGTTGGTGTGATTGGCTGGCTGTTCGGGGGTGCCGTCTATCTGGCACGAGCGATCGAGTATCCGGTCTAAGCTGGATGGGCCCTGAGGGTTTCTTTTGAATGGCTTCTTCCGCTGACCCGGTTTAGAGCCTCTGAATCTGGCTTTGACTGCCGTATCTTCAGTGTTGTCACCGTTAATGCGGCGCTTATGCTTGCTGCGACGTGACCTGCCGTTGTTGTCCTTGGTATCCGAATTGCCAGGGCTCTTGGTTATGTTATTGCTACGAGCTAGCCAGCTGTCTTCTCCCGCACAGAAGCGGGTCATGAGTGTCGTGAGGGCTGCCATAGACTTCGGCTTTTCTTGTCCTAGGTGTCGGGCAAGCCATTCGTCTCGGATGTTGTGTCTGAAGGCCGCAAGGGCCTCGGCATCCGGACAATCGACTATTTGGTTTTTCTTGGTTAGGAACCGTGTCGAGAATTGTCTGGCCGATTCCTCTGGCTGCTGGATTATGTGGCTTAGGTCATCGGCGTCTGGTGGTCGCACATACGTGCCCTAGAAGTTGTCAAGGAATGCGGATTCCAGGTCCTCCCAACAACTAATTGACTTTGCTGGCAGGCTGTTAAGCCAATGTCGAGCTGGTCCTTTAAGCTTGAGCAGGAGGTATTTGATGGCGTGTAGATCATCACCACGGGCCATGTGGATATGAAGGAGATAATCCTCGATCCATACCGCAAGATCTGTTGTGCCATCGTATGATTCGATGTTTACGGGTTTGAAGCCCTCGGGGATTTGATGATCCATTACTTCGTCTGTGAAGCATAGTGGGTGTGCGGCGCCCCTGTACTGGGCTATATCACGACGCAGCTCGGACGAGCTTGGTCTGTTGTATTCGGCCGGGCCATACTTATTGTGTCCGGCGTGACGGCTAGCGTCACGTGAAGCGGGGCGCCCATGCGATCCGTAGATCGATCTTGTTTGCCTTGCCTTATTCTCCAAGATGTCTCGCAGGTCTGTTGTGTCTCCCCGTACTCTGGTATGTTTTGAGCGGTGTCGGGGTGCGGCTTGGGTTGAGGGCCTGAAGGCCTCTCTATCGCGGCCACGGGGTGGCCGATCGGGAGCGTCGTACGCTGGTGATGTAGGTTTAGTTGCTTCCTCCTCAAGTTGGGGTAGCAACCTACGCTTTGGGAAGCTCTTGGATGGGCGTTCTAGTTTATACTCTTCGGTCGCTAGGACTTCGGTCCATCTGTCGGCTAGCAAGTCTTGGTCAGCTCTAAGCTGCTGCTGTTTCTTCTTGAGACTGCTTGCCGTGGCTACGAGCCTGCGTTTGAAACGCTCTTGTTCGACGGGATCCTCTGGCACGACGAATTCATCGTCGTCGAGGCTTGCCTCGTCTTCAGAGGGAGGCATGTAATTGTCGTCCTCATCCTCTTTGTCGGCCGCTCTCTCATGAGGGCTGGCTCCTTCGTCCTCCTGCACTGAATCTTGCTGGAGTGGGTTGTCCTCGGCACTGTCTGGCGTGTTGTTATCTCCGGTGCCGGAATCGCCGTTTTTGCTTTGGCGGGACTTAGAGCGGCGCCGCTGACGTCGGTGCTTGGGTTGCTTCTTGGAGGGGTCATCCTCCGTTTTCTCCTCGCCATCCCCCGCTTTAGGGGTGTCCACCATGTATATGTCATATGACGAGGTGGCTTTCCAGTTCCCTATAGGTGCTGGTTCTTGATCGTCTCCTTCATCGGCGTCCATGCCGTCGATGTCTTCGGAGTCAAAGTCGAGCATGTCGATTAAATCGTCGACAGTGGCTACGAAGTGGGTGGTGGGTGGGATACAAATTTCTTCGTCGTCCGCATCCCAACCATGTGGGTCGTAGTCCGGCTAGGGCTCTCCTGACAAAGAGAGAGACTTTAACGAATTCAGGATATTGCCAAAAGGCGGGTGCTGAAAGACATCCGCGGTGGTGAACTAAATGACCGGAGCCCGGTCGGGCTTAGTCGGAAGAGGTGCGGGATTTACGGAGTCCGGATCGGAGTCCGGCACCTTGGAGTCACAGGCCTTGCGAGGGACTGGGCTGGTATCCGGTTCTATCGCCGTGGAGGTTGCAGCTTCCGGGGCGGCGTCCAACTGTCCGTCCCTGACTGGCGCAGCGGGCTCCGAGCTAATGGTCGGAGCGGACACCTGAGCAACGCTCTGGGTGTTGTCCGATGACAGAGCTAGATCATGCCCATCGTGATAGTGCGGCGCGCCCGGTCGTGGCTCGAATCCATCGAAGATCAAGTCCTCGCGGATGTCGGCCGTGTAGTTTAAGCTTCCAAACCTGACCTGGTGGCCAGGGGCATAGCTTTCGATCTGCTCCAGATGGCCGAACGAGTCGGCCCGCAGTGCGAAGCCGCCGAATACAAAGATCTGTCCAGGGAGGAAAGTCTCATCCCGGACCGCATCGCGATTGTCAAGCAAAGAAGCCATCGGGCCTAAAGGCGACGACACAGAGGAACTCTCAATGAAAGCACCAATGTCGGTGTCAAAACCGGCGGATCTCGGGTAGGGGGTCCCGAACTGTGCGTCTAGGCAGATGGTACCAGGAGACAACGGACACGATGTTTTTACCCAGGTTCGGGCCCTCTCGATGGAGGTAAAACCCTACTCCTGCTTGATTAATATTGATGATATGGGTAGTACAAGAGTAGATCTACCACGAGATCAGAATGGCTAAACCCTAGAAGCTAGCCTATGGTATGATTGTTGTTCGTCCTACGGACTAAAACTCTCCGGTTTATATAGACACCGGAGAGGGCTAGGGTTGCATAGAGTCGGTTACAATGGGAGGAGATCTTCATATCGTATCGCCAAGCTTGCCTTCCACGCCAAGGAAAGTCCCATCCGGACACGGGACAGAGTCTTCAATCTTGTATCTTCATAGTCCGGTAGTCCGGACAAAGGTCTTAGTCCGGCAATCCGGACACCCCCTAATCCAGGACTCCCTCAATCGTCATTTCCTCCTCATATCCATCGCGTGTAGACTTGAGTTCCTCTTCTAGTTCTGAAATCTTGATCATTGCCTTCTTCAGATCTATCATGCCTGTGCACATCTGGTTCTCCTAGCGGCGAATGTGTTGGTTTAACTCCTGGATGGTGCAATGGATCTATCCCTCCTGGTGTTGATCACCTCCCATTGCTCATCTCGGTGCAGACATATCTGGTAGATAGTGTCCTTAAGATCCTTATGATAAACTTCTCTAATGTGTCCCATGGCGATGTGGGCTGCCATGCTCTTTCCTAGACTCCAGGTTGGTGCATCGAAGGAAAACGCTATGGGCTCAGTGACTGGCATGATCGTCCTTCCTGGAACTTGAATTTGAATCATCCAATGCTCCTCTTCTGGTAAAGTGGCGATGTAGGTCCCGTGAAGCTTGGTATTCCGATATTCAGGTACCTAGTGACTTCCTTCATGTCTCGTCCAAAAGGCGTATCTTCATCCGATTGTGTAAACTTGTTCCTTGAGTCCGCCATCCTATAGAGTAGAAAAGGGAGAGGAGTTAGAAATGAGTAGAGAAGAGTGGCCTATGGTTTATCTTAGTGGTCGTGTCCTACAGTCAGCGTGTGCTCTGATACCATCTTGTAGCGACCAGACCTCAAACAGTCCAGTCTCTGTGCATTGCCATCCCTGGATCAGTAATGCTGACACGCATAGTACTGGATGATTTATAACAGAGTTGCAATCACACACTTATTACATTGAATGTCTCAAGAGAGAAATTATTACAATAATATGGCTTAAGGCCATCTAAATACGATAACAGCGGAAGGCTTGGAAGATAAAGTGAGTCCATCAACTCCAACGGCATAGCTGAGTGAACGACAATGACCTATGGCACCTTACTCGTCGTCTGAAAAGTCTGCAACATGATATGTTGCAGCCCGAAACGGGTCAGCACATGGAATATGCTGGCAATGTAACACATAGAGTAATAAACAGATAAATGCTATCACTACATGCATATATTTGGCTGGTGGAAAGCTCTACGGTTATAGTTTTAGCATAAAGCCAATTTTTCCATACAATAAAGGAATAAATTTTATTTAACTATCATGGTGGTTGTTAAACATTGAGAAGGTTCCACCAACTCAATCCCAATTAAGCATCATCAATTACCCAACAACATTAATTTAGTGTGATGAGATCAACATGATAATCCAAAGAACCAAATACTCATGATGTCCATAACCGGGGACACGGCTAACCATGATTAGTTTGTACACTCTGCAGAGGTTTGCGCACTTTTCCCCACAAGACTTGATCTCCTCCGTTGGATTTCTCGCACTACATGATGTTTGAGAAACGATGACCCAGACACAGTCTTTCAGAAGTATTAACTCTTTACTCAGGGTAGACAGTACCAACCTACATCCACTACATCTGCTAGTCTACCACTGAAAGAGGTCACACAACATACTCAACTATGCTAGATCCCATAATAGCTTGTGGCTGCACACGGAAGTTTCTAGCATGAATAATGTTATGATCCCTTTGAGCCTGGGTAGCGGACCGTAGGATGATCACACGGGTACTCCGGGATATCCTAGGACAACACTGGATTCTCCAAGTGCCCGCAACCAATCCACCCAGATGTGTATTTAAGTATCCACATTAAGTTAATCATTAATTAACAATACTCACATTTGTCATGGATACACTCACCCAATCCACGTCTACTAGCATAGCATAGCAACCCTAAGCATAACGTAGAAGTAACTCCCAAAGATTTGATAATAAACATGGCAATAGGTTCTACCTCATCATCTACTTCCCAAACCCACATGTTATTCAGATCCTAACCATGCAATGTTTGAGGGTTGTATCTAATGCATAAAAACTGGGTAGGAAAGAGGTATGATCAAAGTGTTACTTGCCTTGCTGATGATCTGTAAAACCTAGAGACTCGTAGTAGCACGCTTTGTATCTAATACATAAGTACTCAACTAAATGCAGGGGTAAAACTCAAATAAGAAGATCTGACCAAAATGTTCAACTGAAGAACTCCGGTTAGCAAAAAGAATCAAATCAAACGGAGAAACGAAACTCAAACTACGAAAAAAAACAAGATCTGATTACTAATATGGACTAAAGTCAAAATTTACAGTGCCAAAATCTTGTTCAAGTGGGTTAAGCAGAAAGAGGGCTTCGAAACAAAGATCTAGGCGCTTGTTTCACCTGATTCCGATAAACGAGTGAAAAGATAAACTAAAACAAAGATCAGGGCTGAAATCACAATCAAAATTAATCGCGGAAAAACCCTAGAAAGAGAAAAACTGACGAACAGGCTAACAAACGAATGTTCGTTGTCTGTGCTAAACGGTTGAACGACGTTTGTTTAAACGAACGTACGGACGAACGTATGCAAACTCACTAAACCGAAAGAAAATCGAGCCGATCTAAAAAAACGAATCTAGGGTTTTCAAAATAGAACCGATCGGTTTTCTAAAAAAACCCGGCGGCTACGTCGACGATCATGACGGCGGCGGCGGCGGTTACTCTAGCGGCGACGGGTGGCTCCGGCGGGCGGCGGCGGCGCTCGGGACTGGCGGCGGCGGCGGCAGTGGGCGGCGGAGGCAGCGATGGGGCGCGGGCGGCGGAAAGCGGCGGCGACGGCGCGCGGCGCTGGCGGCGGGTGGCGGCTAGTGTTCGGGAGGCGGGGCTGGGCTGAGGCGGCTCGGGGCCATGACCTTTAAAGGGCCGGCCAGGTCCAGTCCTGGGCCGACACGGCCCGGTAAGTCGGTTGCCTCTTTTTTTTAAATTATTGCAACACATAGAAAAACAAATAAAATAAATAATAAAGGGACTCCAAAAATCCTGAAATAAATTTTCGCGGTCCTATAATAAAATAGCGGACAAAGTGAACATTTATTTGGGCCTCTAATGCAATTTTGAAAAACGCATTGTTTTCCTAATTCAAATAAAATAGCAATAACACTCCAAATAAAATACTTATTTGATTTTAATATTTTTCCTCTCATATTTCGTTATTTTGGAGAAGTCATTTTATCTCCTCTCTTTTGTTTTCATAGGGAATATTCGTTGAGAAAAATTATTAAAACCAAATGATCCTCTTTTCAAAATTTGAGAAAACTCAAATATGAAAATAACGAAATCCCCAACTCTCTCTGTGGGTCCTTGAGTTGCTTAGAATTTCTAGGATCAACAAAAATGCAATAAAATATGATATGCAATGATGATCTATGTATAACATTCCAAATTGAAAATTTGGGTTGTTACATTTTCAGACCATCCGTGCATCTTGCCCCGGGCTCTCTCCCCAATATGATAAAAAGTACTGCTTGTGATACGACCAACAGCTGTTGGTAACCCTAGGTAACGCTCGCTGAACGACTCCACTGGGATATTTAGAGTTAATTTTAGTTGCTTGATACGTCTCCAACATATCTATATTTTTTATTATTGCATGTTTTTATATTATCATTCTTGGAAGTTTTACAATAATTTTATATCATATTTTGGTACTAACCTATTAACATAGTGCCAAGTGCTAGTTGTTGTTTTCTGCTTATTTTTTACATCGCATGAAATCAATACCAAACGGAGTCCATATCCAGTGAAACTTTTTGTGGATTTTTTCTGGACTAGAAGACACCTGTTGGGCCAAAGAAGTACCAGAGGGGTGCTCCGAGGGGAGCACAATCCACCAGGGCGCGCCAGGTGGGTTGTGCCCACCTCGGTGGCCTTCCACACCGCCTCTTTGCTCTATAAATACCTCAATATTCCAGAGACCCTAGGGGAGTCGACGAAAATGAATTCCAGCCGCCGCAAATTCTAGAACCACCAGATCCAATCTAGACACCATCACAGAGGGGTTCATCATCCTCATTGGTACCTCTCCGATGATGCGTGAGTAGTTCATTGTAGACCTATGGGTCCATAGTTAGTATCTAGATGGCTTCCTCTCTCTCGTTTGATTCTCAATACAATGGTCTCTTGGAGATACATATGACGTAATTCTTTTTGCGGTGTGTTTGTTGGGATCCCATGAACTTTGAGTTTATGATAAGCTCTATGTTTTTATTCATGAAAGTTATTTGAATCTTCTTTGATCTCTTATATGCATGATTGCTTATAGCCTCATATTTCTTATCCGATATTTGGGTTTTGTTTGGCCAACTTGATCTATTTATCTTGCAATGGGAAGAGGTGCTTTGTGATGGGTTTGATCTTACGGTGCTTGATCCCAATGACAGAAGGGGAACCGACATGTATGTATCATTGCTATTAAGGATAACAACATGGGGTTTATTTCTACATAAATAGATCTTGTCTACATCATGTCATCGTTCTTATTGCATTACTCCACTTTTCCATGAACTTAATACACTAGATGCATGCTAGATAGCGGTCGATGTGTGGAGTAATAGTACTAGATGCAGGCAGGAGTCGGTCTACTAATCTTGGACGTGATGCCGATATAATGATCATTGCCTGGATATCATCATGAGTATTTGAAGTTCTATCAATTGCCCAACAGTAATTTGTTTTCCCACCATTTAGTATTTTTCTCGAGAGAAGCCACTAGTGAAACCTACGGCCCCCGGGTCTCTTCATTAATATATTTGCCTTTGCGATGTATTTTCATTTGCTTTTATTTTCACATCTATTAAACCAAAAATACAAAATACTTTGCTGCACTTTATTTTATTTGAAATCTATTTATCGAATCTATTACAACTTTCTCCCCTTTAACACGTGGGTTGCGAGTATTTGTTATTTGTGTGCATGAGGTGTTTACATTGTGTTTCGTGGTTCTCCTACTGGTTCAATAACCTTGGTCTCATCACTGAGGGAAATACCTACCGTCACTGTACTGCATCATCCCTTCCACTTTGGGGAAATATCGCGACGTAGTTCTAGCAGACATCAAAAGGAATTTCTGGCGCCGTTGCCGGGGAGTCATCATCAACATCAATCAGGTTCCTAATCACAAATCTCATCTCTTTGAAATTTACATTATTTGCCATTGGCCTCTCGTTTTCATCCCCCCCACTTCACAAATTTGCCAGTTTATTCGCCTTCTTTTTTGTTCGCCTTTTTCTTGTCAGATCTCTTGTTTGCTTGTGTGACCATGTGTCTTCTATTTGCTTGCATCTTCACTTGCTAAAAATCTATTGATATGGATCCTCATCCACTTGCTAATCTTTTTGAAAGATCCAATTACGATGAATCAATTGATAGTGAATTAAGTTCACTGGATTATCTTTATGATGTTTTGGTTGAGATTTATGAATCTGGAAATTGTGATGAAGTGTTAAACGAAGGAATTTATAAAGTGATTCATGATAGCTCCTTGAATAAAAAGCATGATCGCAATGATGTTACTATAAATTCTGTTAATGTCAATTGTGTTAATGATATGCAAAACCCCAGGCTTGCGGTTGCTTGTTTTACTATGTCCACAACTTATTGCAATGATCATGATTGGGGTGATAATGATTCTTATGATCTTGAAAATTTATTTAAACCTGATGATGAATATGTTTGCAATAATATTAAAAGTGGGTTTGGAAGAGTGTCAACTTTAGCTAAAAATAATCCCTCTTATTTGGAGAGTGTTCAATCTTATGAAATTTTTCATGAAAGTGGGCTTGGAGAGGTCATGACTTTATTTGATAATAATCCCACTATTTTGGAAGAGTGTGAACTTTTTATGCATGTGGATCATAAAGAGAATATTGTTTATGATAGCTATACTATTGAATTTCAGTATGATCGTACATGTAATTATTATGAGAGAGGAAAATATGGTTGTAGAAATTTTCATGTTACTAAATTACCTCTCGTTTTGTTGAGATTGTCAATGTTTTATTCCTCTCCTTTGCATATGCTAGATATTTCTTGTCTTGATAATTTGTTTGCCTATAAAATTCCTATGCATTGGAAGTATGTTAGACTTAAGTGTGCTTGTCAAATGTTTTATGATGCTCTATTTGTGCTTCAATTCTTATCTTTCATGTGAGCGTCAATAAAATCTTATGCCTAGCTAGGGGCGTAAAACGATAGCGCTTGTTGGGAGGCAACCCAACTGGTATCTTTTTGCTTTTTGGTTTTCTTGCTGCTTTCAATAAAATACCCAATTATGCCTCTGATTAGATGTGTTTTTGTGGTTTAAATTAGTGTTTGTGCCAAGCAAAGCCTTTGGGATAATTTGGGTGATAGTTGATTTGATCTTACTGAAAAAGAGAAACTTTTGCGCTTACGAAACTAATTCCCATTTTTAACAGAAGAGTGATTATGAGTTGATTCTTTTTGCAGAAGATTAATAAAGAAATTGCTCACGTTTTTATAATTTTTAAGAATTTTTGGAGTTACAGAAGTATTCGAAATATCCAGATTGCTACAGACTGTTCTGTTTTTGACAGATTCTATTTTCTTTGCGTTGTGTGCTTGTTTTGATGATTCTATGGTTTTCTTTGAAGAGTTTTTGCCATAGAAAAGTTGGAATACAGTAGATATAATGCAAAAATAAAATATGAATGTGTTTGCAATGGTACTTATAGTAGCGGTTTGCTTTCTTATACTAACGGATATCACAAAGGTTTTGTTGAGTTTTGTGTGATTGAAGTTTTCAAGTTTTGGGTGATATTACGATGGATGAAGGAATAAGGATTAGTAAAAGGCTATGCTTGGGGATGCCTGAGGCACCCCAAGATAATATTCATGAAGTATCAAGCAACTAAGCTTGGGGATGCCCCCGAGTGGCATCCCCTCTTTCTTCTAACAACCATCGGTATTTTACTTGAAGCTATATTTTTATTCGTCACATATTATCAGTTTTTCTTGGAGCGTCTTGTATGATATGAGTCTTTGCTTTTTTTGCTTTTTATTTTAAGTCTTGAATCCTTGTTGGACACACCTTTTTAAGAGAGCCAAAAATTATGCTATGCTTGCTCCTATGCTTCACTTAAATTTTTAGAGCTTTGGAATTGCTCAGCTTCACTTATATCTTTTTAGCACGGTGTGCTTTGTTATTTTTGAAGAAATTCTCTCTTGCTTAACTTAGACTATTTTAAGAGAAAATAAATATTATGCTCATGTTCTTCACTTATATTTGTTTGAGCTTATTAAAAGCAACATATGAAGTTAGTCCCAAAGTGGTAGATATCCAAGGAGGATATACTAAAAACTTTCATGAAGATCATTGGACAAAATAAACTTGGTTCTTTGTAATGGTTTTGAGATATGACGATATGATATGTGAGTCATGTTGATGAGTAATTATGCTTTAGTAAGAATATTAGTGTTAAGGTTTGTGATTCCCTATGCAAGCATGAAAGTCAATAGTTATGCAATGAAACTACATCTTACTTGTGGTGCATTATTCGGTGTTAGTTATGCTTAATGCTCGCTTATGAGATTTTACATTTCTTGGTTGGACGCTTCTCAATCTTTTTGCTAGCCTTCATTTGCACTAAGTATGATCACTACTTGTGCATCCAAATCCCTTTAAACCAATTTTGCCATATGAGTCCACTATACCTACCTATATGCGGTATTTCCGTGCCGTTCTAAGAAAATTTGTGTGTGCCATCTCTAATTTTCAAAATAAATTTCTCTTTTGTGTGCTCGTACCGCTCACGAGGCAGTGAGGGGTGGTCGATATTTTCCATGCTAGATGTGTTATTTTCATGATGAGTGTTTATTCACTTGTCATTGCACGAGAGTACGGCAAAGGTATTAGGGATGCCAGTCCCGAAATGAAAAATGAATTTACTTTATGTTGTCAAATAATAAATTCCTTGGAAAGTGTTGGTATGGAGGGCACCCGTGGATACGGTTATCCATGGAAAGTGAAAGTATGGTGGAAAAAGGAATAAACTTTATTTTCTGTTTGGGAACCGCCTATGATATATCTAGCATGGAAAGTGTTGGAACTCTAAGTCATTTTCGTTGGTGGGAAAAGTATGCCTCCCAAAATGATTTTATCTCTCAATTTTCGCTTTGAGCTATGGCACCTCTACAAATCCCTACTTCCCTCCGTGAAGGGCCTTTATTTTACTTTATGCAATTTTTATTTTTACTTGAGTCTCCATCATCTCTTATAAAGCACCAACTAAGGGGCACTACGATAGTACTTGAGCATTGGGTATAGCAAGTATTCGAGTGTGTTTCATGAATGGATCAATGATTGAGCATAATGGGCTAGGGATAACTTGCTTTAGTGTTGATATTTTGAAAGACATGGTTGCTTGTTGATATGCTTCCGTATTAAAGTTTTCATGTCAAAACTAGATTATTGCTTTGTACCATATAAAAGTCCAAATGTCCATGTTACAAAGAAAAGAATATGTGATGAACATGTTAGGCAGCATTCACATCAAAAATTCTTTTTTTATCATTTACCAACTCGAGGATGAGCATGAATTAAGCTTGGGGATGCTATTATGTCTCTAACGTATCTATACTTTTTTATTGTTCCACGTTGTTATATTATCATTCTTAGATGTTTTACGATCATTTTATAATCATTTTATATCATTTTTTGGTACTAACCTATTAACATAGTGCCAAGTGCCAGTTGTTGTTTTCTGCTTGTTTTTTACATCGCAGGAAATCAATACCAAATGGAGTCCAAACGCAGCGGAACTTTTTGTGGATTTTTTCTGGACCAGAAGACATCTGTTGGGCCAAAGAAGTACCAGAGGGGTGCTCCGAGGGGAGCATAACCCACCAGGGCATGCCTAGGTGGGTTGTGCCCACCTCGGTGGCCTCCCGCACCGCCTCTTTGTTGTATAAATACCTCAATATTCCAGAAACCCTAGGGGAGTCGACGAAAACCAATTCCAGTTGCCGCAAGTTCCAGAACCACCAAATCCAATCTAGACACCATCACGGAGGGGTTCATTGTCCTCATTGGTGCCTCTCCGATGATTCGTGAGTAGTTCATTGTAGACCTATGGGTCCGTAGTTAGTAGCTAGATGGCTTCCTCTCTCTCGTTTGATTCTCAATACAATGGTCTCTTGGAGATCCATATGATGTAACTCTTTTGCGGTGTGTTTGTTGCGATCCGATGAACTTTGAGTTCATGATCAAATCTATGTTTTTATCCATGAAAGTTATTTGAGTCTTCTTTGATCTATTATATGCATGATTGCTTATAGCCTCGTATTTCTTCTCCGATATTTGGGTTTTGTTTGGCCAACTTGAACTATTTATCTTGCAATGGGAAGAGGTGCTTTGTGATGGGTTCTATCTTACGGTGCTTGATCCCAGTGATAGAAAGGGAACCGACACGTATGTATCGTTGCTATTAAGGATAGCAAGATGGGGTCTATTTCTACATAAATAGATCTTGTCTACATCATGCCATCGTTCTTATTGCATTACTCAGTTTTTCCATGAACTTAATACACTATATGCATGATGGATAGCGGTCAATGTGTGGAGTAATAGTAGTAGATGCAAGCAGGAGTCGGTCTACTAATCTTGGATGTGATGCCTATATAATGATCATTGCCTGAATATCGTCATGAGTATTTAAATTTCTATCAATTGCCCAACAGTAATTTGTTTTCCCACCGCTTGCTATTTTTCTCGAGAGAAGCCACTAGTGAAACCTACAGCCCACGGGTCTCTTCTTTAATATATTTTCATTTGGTTTTATTTTCAGATCTATTAAACCAAAAATACAAAAATACTTTGATGCACTTTATTTTATTTGCGATCTATTTATCCAATCTATTACAACTTTCTCCTGTCCACTTGCCAATTTCTGGTGTCGTTACCTGAAAGGGATTGACAACCCCTTTAACACGTCGGGTTGCGAGTATTTGTTATTTGTGTGCAGGAGTTGTTTACGTTGTGTTGCGTGGTTCTCCTACTGGTTTGATAACCTTGTTCTCATCACTGAGGGAAATACCTACCGTCGCTGTGCTGCATCATCCCTTCGTCTTTGGGGAAATACTGACGTAGTTCTAGTAGACATCCTTGTTGTCTTAAGTGGGTCGGTGTGTTCAAACCAAAGTATATTGAGCTTTTGTCGTGGTTGAACACTGGCCCGGTGCATCTCCATAAATTCTGAGAATGGCATTCAGTCTTTCAGGACTCTGGTTTGTTGCACTGATGAAGATCAAGCTATCATCTGCAAATAATAAATGTGAGACCTAGGGCGACTTTTAACTGGCCTAGATTCCTCTGTTGATATGCCCACGAATGTGAGCCTTCAACAAGGAAGAGAGGCCTTCAGCGCATATCAAGAATAGATATGGTGAAACCGGATCACCTTGCCTAAATCCACGAGAGGGTGTGAAAAAGGCATTAATTCTCCATTTACTCGGATAGAGAACCTTACTGAGGACACACATTTCATAATTAGCCAAACAAAGATCATGTTGAACCCTAATCTTGCTAGAATAGCCTCCAGAAAGTGCCATTCTACTCTGTCGTAGGCCTTCATCATATCTAGTTTGATAGCACAAGCAAAAAAATCCCTTTCTTCCGCCTCCTCATAGTATGCACACTTTCATATGCCACTAGAACATTATCGGTTATAAGACCTCCGGGAACGAAAGCACTTTGCTCTTCACTGATAACCACATCCATAACTGCTCTCATTCGGTTGGTAATACATTTAGCTGCAATTTTGTACAAGACCGAGAAGAGAGATATGGGGCGATACTATGCAATAGACTGGGGGTGTCGTACCTTTAGGATGAGAGTAATAGAAGTATCATTCAAGCCCACTGGTAGTTCACCTCCATTTAAGAAATCCAAAACTGCTCGATCTGGTGACATCAACGCCAATCAGACTAGTGAAACCATCTGCACTTGGTGCTTTAGAGGAGGGCATCTAGAATAAGGCTGGGCGCACCTCTACCTCAGTGTATGGTTTTGTAAGTTCCACATTCATATCAAAGGATACCTTAATTGGAACATGATTAAGAAGCTCGGTAGCATAAGAAATGAGTAGTAGGAGCAATATCATTTGGGAGAGATACCTTTTTACCTTTGCTGCCCCTTCTCTTCCTTTTCTTCTTCTCATTATGTGTGGGTTCAACCTTCTTTATCGATGGGATTTGTTGAATAGAAAGCTCCTCCTCATTACCTGAATCATCATAAGAAATAATAGGAGGAGGTTGGGAAGTCTCTTCCCTTTCATTAGTATTCTCTTAATCTTCTATTTGCTTTCTTTTCTTTAGGTAATTGGCAATATAAGGATTTTCAATGCAATTCACCGTACAAAACATATAAATCTTTTCTAGATCAATATCAAGGAAATGCCTAAGATTAAATTCTGGAATAGGATTAGTTAAACGTATCAACTCTTCACAACCCAAAAGCAATCTAAGTTCATTGTAATGAGAAGGGGAGATCAAATCATCACAATTTTTGGACACGATCCGATCATGAAACAATTTGCATTGGAGGTGTAAATGATCTTGTTTATTGCAAAATTCACAACGGGAAATGTTGGGGATATTACCACTAGGCGTGAACCGGCCTACCTGGGTCGGGTTAACTTCATTAGTAGTATAACGATGATTAAGCAGATGAAGTCCCAAGGCATGTAGTCGGTTTAGAACCTGTAGCCGTAAACCGGCTTGAGATGTAAACTTTCATTGTAAGTTAGGAATAGAGAGAGACCAACCGGGATACGAGTATGAATCGGTGTGGGACTCTGTGGACCGACGGGCGTCACCCGTGTATATAAGGGGACGACCCGGCGGCGATTCAAAGACAGAAAACAACAACTCGAGCCTAGGCGTAGCTTGTTTGCTCCCTAGCCATCGAAACCACATCAATTCCATCACAACTAGACGTAGGCTTTTACCTTCATCGAAGGGGCCGAACTAGTATAAACCCTTGTGTCTTTGTGTCCACTTTAACCCCTTCAAGTTAACCCGTAGCGATGGCTCCACGACTAAGTCCTTTCACAAGGACATCTGCCATGACAAATCCACGACAGTTGGCGCCCACCGTGGGGCTATCGCACGACGGTTTGATGATCTTCGAGGGCAAGCTCAAAGGACTCGAAGGCTATGCTGTGGGCCGGATGACCAAGAGTCGTCGCGGCAAGCTCTACATCGACGATGTAGGATGGGGTCCCGAAGCCGGCTCGATCGAGTACGGGTACCGGGTCCCCTTTGGTGGCATACACGTTTTTATTGGCAAGATTGGTGAGCCTGGGCCTGAGCCGGACATCCGCACCGACCTCGTCGAGACGGCTCAGTGTGCGAGATCTACCCAGGTTAAACCGGCCGTGAAGCGTGCCTTCGTGGGAGTCATCCACGGAGGGGAGCATGGGGACGAGTCAGAATACGGTAGCGAGACCGTCGTCTATTTCGGCGACGAGTCCTCAATCGGAGAGACCGAATCATTGTACCAGTTGCAAGACGACCAGATTAGGGGCTGTTCCGATGGCGACAGTATTCCGGACCCCCCTGAGCAGATCAACCGGGTTGGAATATTCATGGCCGGTACGCAGGCGGCGAATCACTCCTCGACCGCAGCAGCAATGATCTCCGGATCAGCAACGGCAGCGGCAGCAGGGGCAGGAGGCCTTGTGCGCCCACCGGTTCAAGTTCTGTCTGACCTGTTTGATGCACTAGCTGTACTTATGGCAGAGGCCAATCTGGCGGATCAGGAGGCCCATGATGCAGAGGTGGCAAAGGTGAGAGAGCAGATCGCACAAGCCAAAGCCGACCTGGCAGTAGAGAAGGACGGGATGGCCACAGAGCGGGCCGCTTTGGACGCCCAGGCCTATAAGCTCATGCTCGACCAGAACGCATCACGGGAAGTCTTGACGCGGAAGCACAGATCACGCCTGCCGTTAGGGTTCGACCCTCAAAATCTATTTCACACTCCGGGGGTTGGAACCAGTAATCCGCCGGGGCACCTGGAGGTAAACCGGGTCGAGGTACCAGGGCCAGGGGCGACGGTCCAACCTCGCCTGATGGAACCTCCTCGGCAGAACATTGTGATTCCTCCGCCGGTCCAGACACCTCCGGGTCATTATTCTAATCCAATGGACAATCTTGTCGCAGCTGCTGCGTGATTAGAAGCTATACCGGTCGAAGGTGACTCTCCACAAGCAATAGAGACGCGCCGGGTTAAGGAACTTCTCCGGACCGCTTTGATTCAACAGGAGGCATATTCATACAGCCGCGATCGGATTCATTCCACACCTCGTCCAAGCCGGAGCTATAGTAGGTGCCTGGATGAACCGGCCATATCAAGCAATGCGCGGGGCCGTGAAGCGGCCCGTGGCAATAACCCGGCCGGTGGTGTTCACGATGCTCAGGATATAGTGAACCGGGCCCGGGCACGAAGGGAGGCCAAGTTAGCAGCACAGAACGAGGCAGAACAGCTTACACCGGTTCGTCCTACCACCTCTGCCGGGCCGGGGGTCGCATCTAGTTTGGGAGTGCCCTGTTTAGTCCCCGCTTTATGCAATGTACGCCTGCCCAAGGACTTCAAGGGCCCGCGCAAGGTGCCGAATTACACCGCTAATTTATCTCCAGAAGCGTGGGTAGAGAGTTATGAGATGGCAATGGAGATGCTGGATGTGGATGAGACCGCGTGTGCAAAGTACTTCACCATGATGCTTGAAGTCATAGCCCGTACTTGGTTGAAGGGCCTGCCGCCTAATTCTATCAGTTCATGGGCCCAGTTGAGGACCCGGTTTATCCAGAATTTCAAAGATACGTGTAAGCAGCCTAAATCCATAGTAGACTTGGCGGCTTGTGTTCAGGAGGACGGAGAGTCAACAACCCATTGGGTACGCCGCGTTTCTGAAGTCTTGCACTCGTCTGACAGGATCAATGCTGACTCTGCGATCTTAACCCTGGAGGGCAACTGCCGGTTTAAGCCTCTAAAGCAGAAGTTGGGGCGTATGAAGCGGTTCTGTAATGACATGGGCACTCTCATGGCCGCTTTAGTGAAGTATGCTGATTCTGATAATACCAAGGATCCCGAGACTGACGATGACGAAGCAGGGAAGGGAAAAAAGAATAGCAACTCTAAGGGGCATCAATACAAACCGGCGGGCCATGGAAACGGAGGCAAGCGTAAGGCGGATGGCAGCATAGACTTTGTGGCTAACACTAATGCGCAGGACAAGGGTCAGCGGCGCAGAGCTAAAGCGGCGAATCTTAATGGGGCTCCAAATCCTAACCAGGATCGCTTAAACTATTTGCTGAATCAGCCTTGCCCAAAACATGGGACGAAGGAGGCGCCGGCTAACCACCTTTGGAAGGATTGTTTCATTATGCAGGAATTTAAAAACTCTAATGCCTTCCGGTATGACCGTGGGTCAGGTGGTGGCTCAGGATCTGGTTTCCATGGGCCAGGTCACGATGGAGCTTCCGGTTCAGGCTTCAATCAGGGCGGTAATAATAACCAGGATAATCAGAACGGTCAAGGGGGTTACAACCAACAGCAGCAGCAGCAGCAGCGGTCGGGTTATCAGAGCCAGCCAAAATAGTTGAACAATGGGCAGTATCACGTTTTCACAACTAGCTTGGATAAGCGCGACCAGAAACTTCATAAGCGAGTAGTGAACTCTGTTGAACGGGTCGTACCTTTACACTGGTCGGAGCAGCCTATCGTGTGGAGCAGGGAGGATCACCCCCCCCCCCCCGGGTTGACGATCTGGGCCAGCTGGCATTAGTGGTAGACCCTCAGGTGGGAGGTTATAAATTCACCAAAGTACTCATGGATGGAGGGAGCAGTATTAACATCCTGTACTATGAGACATTCCGCCGCATGGGGCTAACAGACAAGGATCTCAGACCGTCTAATATGGTATTCCATGGTGTGGTGCCTGGCAAATCAGCGTATCCTGTTGGTAAGATAGCCCTGGAGGTGGATTTTGGGGACGGGCATGATTCCCGATCCGAGACACTAACCTTTGAGGTGGTGAAAATCCGGAGCCCGTATCACGCCTTGTTTGGGCGGCCGACTTATGCCAAATTCATGGCACGGCCTTGTTACATATATTTGCAGCTCAAGATGCCGGGTCACAAAGGGACAATAACGGTTCATGGGAGCCGCAAGATTGCTTTGGAATGTGAGGAAGGTGATGCGGCCTATGCAGAGTCAGTTTGTGCCACGGAGGAGTTAAAATATTATAGGGACAATGTTGATCCCGCGGACATGACCCCTTTGAATAAGCCAACTACGGAGCATGATTCAGACCTGAAGCTCAAATCAGCGTCTGAGACCAAGCTTGTTGACTTCGTGCCCGGCGATTCGTCCAAGCAGTTCACTATCAGTGCCAACTTGGACCCTAAATAGGAAAGCGCGCTCATCGAGTTCATCCGTGAGAATCGGGACATTTTTGCATGGAAGCCTTCTGACATGCCAGGTGTACCGAGGGAACTCGCTGAGCACACGCTTAATGTTGATCCCAAGTATAAACTGGTAAAGCAATTTCTCCGCCGGTTTAATGAAGAGAGGCGCAAAGCTATTGGGGAGGAGGTGGCCAGGCTCTTAGCAGCTGGTTTTATCGTTGAAGTGTTCCATCCAGAGTGGCTTGCTAATCCGGTGCTGGTTCTTAAGAAAAATGGCACTTGCCGTATGTGTGTGGATTATAAGGATGTTAACAAGGCTTGTCCAGCGGATCCTTTCGCCCTCCCCCGCATTGACCAGATTATTGATGCCACGGCGGGTTGTGAGCGTTTGAGTTTTTTGGATGCGTATTCTGGGTATCATCAGATCAAAATGGCGGTTAAGGACCAGGAAAAGACGGCATTTATTACTCCCTTTGGAGCCTTCTGCTATGTATCTATGCCTTTTGGGCTCAAGAGCGCCCAAGCCACTTATCAACGGTGTGTACAGAATTGCCTGCATAAACAGATCGGCCGAAATGTGCACGCCTATGTGGATGATATTGTAGTCAAGTCAAGGCAGAAGGAGACGCTGGTTGATGATTTGAAGGAAACCTTTGACAACTTGCGGGTTTATAAGATGACGCTTAACCCTACCAAATGTGTCTTTGTTGTTCCGGCAGGCAAGTTACTGGGCTTCCTTGTGTCCAACAGAGGAATTGAGGCTAATCCGGAAAAGATTACGGCTATCACATCCCTGGCTAAACCGAAGTGTATCAACGATGTTCAGCGTTTGGCGGGTCGGATCGCCGCACTGAGCTGGTTTATCAGCCGCCTCGGAGAGAAGGCCATCCCTTCATACGAGATGTTGAGAAAGACAGATCAATTCATCTGGAGTCCAGCTGCTGATGAAGCGTTGGAGGACTTGAAGCGGCAATTAGCCAATCCGCCCATTCTTGCAGCTCCGGTCGACAAGGAGCCGTTATTGTTATACGTAGCGGCCAATGCTCGTGCAGTTAGCGTGGCTATTGTGGTAGAACGCAAAGAGGCAGGTAAGGAGTATCCGGTTCAGCGGCCAGTTTACTATATCAGTGAGGTGCTTATTGAATCCAAGCAAAGGTATCCGCATTGGCAGAAGCTGGTATATGGAGTTTCTATGGCAAGCCGGAAGTTAAAGCAGTATTTCCAAGGGCACCCTATCACAGTGGTCAGTTCAGGTCCCTTGGGCGATATCATACAGAACCGGGAGGCGACCGGCCGGATTGCCAAGTGGGCTATAGAACTTGGGCCGCACGGATTGAAGTACGTACCCCGGACGGCGGTGAAGTCTCAAGCACTTGTTGACTTCATCAATGATTGGACTGAGTTGCAAGCACCAGAGGAGAAGCCGGATCACACATATTGGACTATCCATTTTGATGGATCCAGGCAATTGGAAGGCTCGGGGGCTGGAGTTGTGTTAACTTCCCCACGAGGTGATAAGTTTTTTTATGTTCTCCGCTTAATGTTCCCTTGTACTAATAATGCAGCTGAGTATGAAGCCTTGCTCCATGGTCTCCGGATGGCTAAAGAGATGAATCTAAGTCGGGTTAAGTGCTTCGGTGACTCGGACCTCGTAGCTCAACAGGTGTCTGACACTTGGGATTCTAAAGACCCACTCATGGCTGCATATCGTTGTGAGGTGGACATTGTTGCAGGTCACTTCAAGGGTTATCAGGTGGATCACGTGGATCGTCGAAAAAATGAAGCGGCGGACGCTTTAAGCCGGTTGGGCTCTCAGTGTGAACCGGTCCCGCCTAATGTCTTTCTCGATGTGTTGCACAATCCGTCAGTCAAGCTCCCGGGTGAAGCGGATTTGGCTATTCCTGATCCGGAGGCTCAATTAGTGGCAGCCCTGCATATTATACCGGATTTGACAGTTCCCTATCTTGCGTACATGAACCGGGGAGAGTTGACAGAGGATGAGACTCTAGCCAGGCAGATAATCCGGCGATCCAAATCTATGACAATTATCAATGGCGAATTGCATCATTGCAGCGTATCAGGGGCGTTTCAACGCTGCGTCTCTCCTGAGGAAGGTTGTGAAATTTTACGTGAAATCCATGAAGGGGATTGTGGTCACCACGCCGGTTCAAAGTCTCTGGTGGCTAAGGCGTTTCGTCACGGGTTTTACTGGTTGACAGCTCATGCTGATGCGGAGGATTTGGTTAAACGGTGTGATGGCTGTCAGAAATTTTCAAGGCGTGCTCATGTGCCGGCTCAAGAATTGAGGATGATTCCAATTACTTGGCCGTTTGCAACATGGGGGCTGGATATGGTCGGACCTTTTAAAAGATCCAAGGATAAGAAAACCCACCTTTTGGTGGCAGTTGACAAGTTTACCAAGTGGGTTGAAGCGGAGCCTGTCAGCAAGTGTGATGCGGCTACAGCGGTGCAGTTCATTAAAAAGGTGATTTTCCGGTTTGGCTTTCCACACAGTATTATTACTGACAATGGTACCAATTTATCCAAGGGTGCTATGAAGGAATTCTCTGAACGTGAGCACATCAGACTTGACGTATCTTCAATGGCTCACCCCCAGTCCAATGGGCAGGCAGAACGAGCTAATCAAGAGATCTTGCGAGGCATCAAACCCCGGCTTATGGTTCCATTGCAAAGAACACCGGGATGTTGGGTTGAAGAGCTACCATCTGTGCTATGGAGTATTAACACTACGCCCAACCGATCTACAGGATACACACCGTTTTCTATGGTCTACGGAGCAGAGGCGGTTCTCCCTAGTGATATCCGGCACGATTCGCCTCGTGTGGCGGCTTATGTTGAAGCGGACAATGAGACAGCACGGCAAGATGCTTTGGACCTACTAGATGAGGAGCGTGACACAGCGGTTGCCCACTCGGCGATTTATCAACAAGATCTTCGTCGCTATCACAGTCGCCGGGTCAGAACCAGAACTTTTCAAGAAGGAGATTTGGTGCTTCGGCTCATCCAAGATCAGACGGATATGCACAAGTTATCCCCACCTTGGGAGGGACCTTTCGTGGTCAGCAAGAATCTGCACAACGGGTCGTACTATCTGATTGATATTCGAGAGCATAAAGACTCATGTACATCAGAGGAGGAGACCAACAGGCCGTGGAATATAGCTCATCTTCGGCCTTACTACACTTGAGCCATCGGCTCTATCTATGTACATATTATAGCAGTGTATATATTATCATTGATATAATAAAACCGGAGCCTCAGCTAAAGCGGGGTCTTTGTCCTTTCACATCATGTGTGGTTACATGGAGTGGTTCTGTTTTAAAGCGGCCTCCGGTTTACCCCTTGAAATTTGCTTTTCAAAAAAGCTTTGTGATATCACTTGGGGCCTTGGTCGTGTCCGAACCAATGTGACACCTTTTGATAGGCGAAAGCCACCAGATCACTTGGGGACATGGTCAAGTCTGAACCAGTCACGCCTCTTGATCGGCCTAAGGCCACAAAATCACTTGGGGGCTTGGTCAAACCCGAACCATTGCCACGCCTTTTGATCGGCATAAATGCCACGGTTTCATTTGGGGACCTGGCTGACTTGAACCATTGTCACTCCTATTGGGGGCTTGGTCCTGTCCGACCATGGTAACACCATCTGATCAGCTCAATAAAGCATGTTTTTGCAAACGGTTTTTATCATTGCCTTTTGCTGCCATATTTCTTTTATGACTATTCTTCAATTTTTGTTGTGTTTCCTTTACACCAACAACACTTTTTTACCGGTTCAGCTGACGGAAATCTGTTCATTTGTATTCCGGAGAAATATGCCCAGTTTAACTTTCCTGTTAACATCATGAAGTAGCAGGGGGCTCATAATGACCCAGCACGGTTTACATGGGAGTTGTTTTCTCCCCTTTGATGATAACGGTTTATAAATACTCCGTTTCAAGCCTGGCTAAGCCAACTCCATGCCCAGCGATGGCAGGTATTTTGTATCGCATATTTGATTATATGTTTTAAGTACATTGATATATATATATATATATCAAGGTTATAAACCGGTTGGCGGTATAACCGCCACCGCAGTTCAAGATTTTCTGATTGCAGGAGATATAAATTGAGGATTTCAAGCAAAAGCATCAGTACTTATGCACGAAGGCATATTTAAGGCAGAAGTATTGACTATCCTATTACAAGGCAACATGGTGCCCAAATAAGATCATTGTTATTTTGGCAGATCATAATAAGGCAGTTGTTTAAACCGGCTTCCGGTTCAAGCCTGCTCATCAAACCGATCTGACGGTTGTGGGTCGTCCCGCGCCGCTTCAGCTTCCTCATCTCTATCCATTGGCTGGAAATCAACAGTGGACCAGTCGATTCCCATTAAAGCTTGAAAGACAGCCTCTTCATGGATCAGAGAAGACGTTTCAATATCAGGAGCGTAAGTATGCTTATGGATTGGAGGAACCAGATTCTCCGCTTCAGGAATTGGTGCGGCCATTCTTTTGTTCTGATCATTGTACTGAGCTTGATAATGCGACAAGTCGGCCTCTTCAGCCAATTGACAAGCCAGAGGGCGTACTGCACGGTTTATCGCCCTCAAATCATCTTCATTGAACTCTGAGCCATCTTCCTTCAAGCTGGGATAGCCTTGAGCTGCTTCAACAGGATCGAAATCCGGCACCCATGCTTTTGCCCGGATTAAGGCATTGATGGCTCCGGTTTGAGCAGCAGATTTTTTCAGTTCTTCAATCCGAGCAGGAAGCATTGACAACCTATTAAGAGTGTCTTGGATTAAAGTGGGTGCCGGATTGTTATGAGATGCAGTGGTGATGATCCGTTGCGCTCCGGTATACAGCTGTTCAATTAAAGTGTAGGCAGCCTTCAGCTTCTTCCGAACATCTGACCCTAAGTGACCAATGCGTGTACCTGCAAACAATACAGGAAAGATCACAAACCGGATTTATTATAAGCAGGACAGAGTTGTCCAGAAACCAAAAGGAGCTTACCAAAGATAGCAGCGGTCATGGAATGTACTTGCCGCTTTACGGCGGTCAGCTCATCTACCACCGGTTTATGGGCAGCTTCAGCGTTTTCAGCTCTTTTTGTTAAAGCGGCCTTCTCAGTGGCCCAATCAGTCCGCTCCTTCTGGAAGTCCTCCTTCAGCTGTTCTGTGATGCTCAAAGCGCTGGTTATTTCTTCCCTTGCCTTGTCGGTTTCAGCTTGTTGGGTTTTCAAAATCTCCTGCAGATCAGTAATCCGGTCCTCTTTGATCCTCACTTCAGCCTGCATAAAGACAGTGCTTGGCTTTCAACAAACGGTACAAGAATTTGAAGTACCAACCACATAACAAGTTATATGCTTGATACTTGGGGGCTAATGCACCTTCAATTTTTCATCTATTACTAAATCGCAAAGTCCCAAGCTCAATACAGGTATTCAACTTGGCACTTGGGGGCTAATGGCTATTTGCTCAGTTATGTTCTGATGTTAGAATCTTTATTGGAGTCCCGGTTTAGCTATACTAAGTTGAACCGGCCCTTGGGGGCTACATTGATGGATTTCAAAGTATTGAGGACTATATTCAAGTCCCGGCTTGAAGAAGGTTACAAACCGGCCCTTGGGGGCTAGGAGGATTAATACAGTGGCAGTAATTAAAGAAAGAAGAAGCACAAGGAAGTTACCTCAAATTTATCTCTCATTATCTTTACCAGGCCAGCTTCACAGTCACGACTAGTGTATAGCCGGTTCAAGTAACCAGAATGAACATCTTGGGCACTCAGAGCAGCATATGTTTCCAGATCAACATCCCTTTTGCCTTTGTTCATGGCAGAAAAATCTTCTTTCACAGTATGCTTGGCCAAAGCGACAGGATTCCCTGGTTCAAAGCGACCTACGCCGGTAATTACAACGTCATCATCCTTGGACTCGCCGGTTTGAGTTGGCGCGATCGGTTTATCGGCAGGCTTTGAAGGACTGCGGGACCCATCAATCCGGACGGAGCTGGCAGGCTGGTCAACAGGGACTGAGGTATTGATAGGCCTTTTCTCAAGAATAGCATCATCTTGCAAGGGAGGATCGTTGGGAATATCTTCAGGAACGAATGCTTCAAGATCTGGTGTTTTATCCTGTTCAGCAGCATCTTCCTCGGCCGCTTTATTCAGGCGGGCTTTCTTGCTTGGTTTAGGTTTAGCCCTGAAAGAGAAACAAAGAGTCAAGGACAGCATAAGTTATAACGTGGTATGCCAGAAGCATATGTTCAGTCTAGCTTACCCAAGAATCGTTTTTAGTGGTGGCAACTGAGTGGCCGACGATTCACCAGAGGAAGAATGAGAAGTAACCTGATAATCGGAGTCGGACGGATTAAGAGGTTGCCGGATGAAACCCGCTTTAGGACATAAATTAATAAAAAGGTCGGAGACCTCGGAGCGGCGTTATCGAACCGGACTGTTTGGTAAACCGGCGGAGGTAACTACCTGGCCGCTGTGCCGGGTTGTGCGGTGAGCTTCATGTTGCTGAGTCTTCATAAGAAATTTGGGATCCAAATAAGCAAGAGGATGAGAAAATTTAACTTTCCGCTTTGCCTGGCGAAATTTTGGCAAAGGCAAAGGATCTGAATCGGAAGAGAGAATAGTTACCTCAGCGACATCAGCATTACTGGCTTCAGCGTCGTCCTGACAAGTATCATCATCAATAAGGCGTGTAAAAAGTAAGCCTAGTGAATCGAGTTCTACCTCAGAGTCCGAGTTACCCACATCATCATCAACAGCCGGATCAGATGAAGCAGTGGTTTTCCTCTTTTTAGCAGGCTTCTTCATGACCTTGGTCTTTGGACGGATTGGCCGTTCTGCTTTCTCCGGTTTGTCTTGTGGAAGCTTCTTGCTCCAAAACGGATTATCACCCTGGGTAAGCAGCAATTGATGTCAGACAGAGATAGCAATAACAGGTTCAATAAAAAGTACAATCAAAATCTTACAGCTGGCGGTTTGTTGGTAGCACAGAAAGGGGGCAGGCCGGTTTGAGTGCAGAGGTGCTCCGATTCGTTCAGCATTTTCTTCACAACCTTTGTGACTTCATCATCGGAGAGCTGGATGTTGGTGTGTCGGAGTGGGTCATCAACGCTACTAGTATACTCGCACATTAAACCGGAGCACCGGCTGAGAGGCAGTATGCTCCATGATATCCAACAACGTGCGAGGTCTACTCCTGTTAAACCGTTGGCCATGAAGGCTCGGAGCTTGGATAATTGCGGGGCATATTTACTCCTTTCCTTGGCATTTAACCTTTGTGGGAAGGGGTGTGTATTGCTGAGCCGCTCCGGACGAAAGCCAGGCAAAGGATTTTCATCATCAGGGGAAGTATCTTTGCAATAAAACCATGTTGCATTCCACTCCTTGGGGTGACTGTGTAGTCTGGCATGGGGATAAGTGATTTCTTTCCTTTTCTGAATTGCCACACCGCCCAATTCGGTATTGGGACCGTCAGTGAATTCTGTGCGGCGGTTTAAGTGGAAGCAGTCTCTGAACAATTCAACTGTGGGTTTCTCTTGAAGGTATACCTCACAGAGCACTTGGAAGTGACATAAGTTGGTAACAGAATTGGGGCCAGTATCTTGCGGGCGGAGTTGAAAATTGGCTAACACATCCCGGTAAAATTTAGAGCCGGGCGGTTTGAAGCCCCGGGCTAAGTGATCCGCAAAGATCACAACCTCTCCCTCTCGAGGTGTGGGAGGACATTCATCACCAGGAACCCTCCAGTGGATAGTCTCTTTGCTGCCTAAAGCGCCAATCGAAACTAAATCATCCAGCTGAGTTTCTGTGATGCGAGAAGGAACCCAGTTGCATTCATATACTTGTTTGGCCATGGTGAGATCTATAAGAAATAGGTGATTCCGGTTCAAGAACATGTTGGATAAAAGAAGGTGCTGGTATGAACAAAGCTAAACCGGAGGCAGTATACTTAAACCGGATTTATAAAGTGTCATCATATGGCTAAAGAGTTCTGGCGGTTCAACAAGGGGACTAATGGTATATACCGGTTTATTAACTTTTTCTATATTAAGTTAAACTGCCTGATCTAAACATTGAAAGAAATTGAGGTTGCGGATGGCTAAGTATGCATAAACAGGTTTGACAAAGTCTTATTGCAGCAATGGATCTGAAGCAAGTTCAGAAAAATAGAAAATATTCAAAAGATTAAAGCAGAGCGGAAGTGAATCAATGGGCAGATATGTAGATGAGATCTATGGACTTGAGCGTGAAACTACAGGTGGATGCTAAAAGGCTACTGCTAATCAGAGCAGGGTTTCACAGATCTATCCAGGAATCTGGGTACGGGCATGAACAAGTGAGGAGCACGGCAAGAACACGAAACCCTAGAACAGATCTATGTTAAGAAGAGCAGAAGGCTTACCGGAATCGAGGAAGACGCAGAAAGCTACCGCAATGCTCTGGAGCGTTCAGGTTGATGCAGCGGACCAAGACGAGGCAGAGGTCAATGGCGGCGGCGGAGCTCCGAGGCTGGCGACGCGAGGAAGACAAAGAGAAAGATACGAAGGGGAGAAAAGGAAATGACCCTTCGGTCGTATTTATAAGGCAAAGGACGTGTGTCAGGCGTGCAAATCCAGGAGCCACAAGATTCGGAAGTGGAGTTGCTGCCTTGGGTATCGCCGATCTGTTAATAAAAGAAGGTGTCATAAATGTTAACTTCATGATGACGTCATGCCGGTTTACAGCAACCAGAGATGATGACGACATGGCGGTTTACCAATTACCAGAAGATGTTGAAGACAAAGATTTTTGTGAAGGATTGACATGAACCAGTTCAAATCAATCTGGGGCCTAATGTTGGGGATATTACCACTAGGCGTGAACCGGCCTACCTGGGCCGGGTTAACTTCATTAGTAGTATAACGATGATTAAGCAGATGAAGGCCCAAGGCCTGTAGTCGGTTTAGAACCTGTAGCCGTAAACCGGCTTGAGATGTAAACTTGCATTGTAAGTTAGGAATAGAGAGAGACCAACCGAGATACGAGTATGAATCGGTGTGGGACTCTATGGACCGACGGGCATCACCTGTGTATATAAGGGGACGACCCGGCTGCGGTTCAAAGACAGACAACAACAACTCGAGCCTAGGCGAAGCTTGTTTGCTCCCTAGCCATCGAAACCACATCAATTCCATCACAACTAGACGTAGGCTTTTACCTTCATCGAAGGGGCCGAACTAGTATAAACCCTTGTGTCTTTGTATCCGCTTTAACCCCTTCAAGTTAACCCGTAGCGATGGCTCCACGACTAAGTCCTTTCACAAGGACATCTGCCGTGACAAATCCATGACAGGAAAGATATCTTAAAATTCTCTGCACTATTATCTAGCCTTTCTTGCAACCTCTTAGTTCCTAAATACTTATGCTTCTTGCAATATATATCTTCTCTATTTGGTGTGTTCATGCAAACATGCACTCCACAAAAGTTGACATGCTCATAAGATGTATTTTCATCATGACTAGAGCAATCATCATTAGTACTATGGATATTCAAGGAGTTTATACTAACAACATTGCAATCATGCTCATCATTCAAAGATTTAGTACCAAGAATTTTAAAGTATTCTTCTTCTAGCACTTGAGCACAATTTTCCTTTCCATCAAACTCACGAAAGATATTAAAAAGACGAAGCATATGAGACAAACTTAATTCCATTTTTTTGTAGTTTTCTTTTATAAACTAAGCTAGTGATAAAACAAGAAACAAACAGATTCGGTTGCAAGATCTAAAGATATACCTTCAAGCGCTAACCTCCCCGGCAACGGCGCCAGAAAATAGCTTGATGTCTACTACACAACCTTCTTCTTGTAGACGTTGTTGGGCCTGCAAGTGCACAGGTTTGTGGGACAGTAGCAAATTTCCCTCAAGTGGATGACCTAAGGTTTATCAATCTGTAGGAGGCATAGGATGAAGATGGTCTCTCTCAAACAACCCTGCAACCAAATAACAAAGAGTCTCTTGTGTCCCCAACACACCCAATACAATAGTAAATTGTATAGGTGCACTAGTTCGGCGAAGAGATGGTGATACAAGTGCAAAATAGATGGTAGATAAAGGTATTTGTAATCTGAAATTAAAAAAACAGCAAGGTAACAAGCGATAAAAGTGAGCGTAAACGGTATTGCAATGATAGGAAACAAGGCCTAGGGTTCATACTTTCACTAGTGCATGTTCTCTCAACAATAATAGCATAGATAGATCATATAACAATCCCTCAACATGCAACAAAGAGTCACTCCAAAGACACTAATAGCAGAGAAGGAACGAAGAGATTATGGTAGGGTACGAAACCACCTCAAAGTTATTCTTTCGGATCAATCTATTAAAGAGTTCATACTAGAATAACACATTAAGACACAAATCAACCAAAACCCTAATGTCACCTAGATACTCCATTATCACCTCAAGTATCCATGGGCATGATTATACGATATGCATCACACAATCTCAGATTCATCTATTCAACCAACACAAAGTACTTCAAAGAGTGTCCCAAAGTTTCTACCGGAGAGTCAAGAACGTGTGCCAACCCCTATGCATAGGTTCATGGGTGGAACCCGCAAGTTGGTCACCAAAACATACATCAAGAGGCACATGATATCCCATTGTCACCACAGATAAGCACGGCAAGACATACATCAAGTGTTCTCATAAAAGACTCAATCCGATAAGATAACTTCAAAGGGGAAAACTCAATTCATCACAAGAGAGTTGAGGGGGAGAAACATCATAAGATCCAACTACAATAGCAAAGCTCGGGATACATCAAGATCGTGCCATAGAGGGAACACGAGAGAGAACACGAGAGAGAGAGATCAAACACATAGCTACTGGTACATACCCTCAGCCTCGAGGGTGAACTACTCCCTCCTTGTCATGGAGAGCGTCGGGATGATGAAGATGGCCACCAGTGATGGATTCCCCCTCCGGCAGGGTGCCGGGAAGGGCTCCCGAGAGGTTTTTGGTGGCTACAGAGGCTTGCGGTAGCGGAACTCCCGATCTATCTTCTCCGTGGATGTTTTTAGGGTATGTGGGACTATATAGGCGAAAGAAGTCGGTCAGGAGGTGCTCGAGGGGCCCACGAGATAGGGGGCGCGCCCTCCTATCTCATGGAGTCCTCGAGTATCTTCTGGCTTGAACTCCACGTCTCGAGGATGATATTCTTCCAAAAAATCACGTTGCCGAAGGTTTCATTCCGTTTGGACTCCGTTTGATATTCCTTTTCTTCGAAATACTGAAACAGGCAATAAAACAGCAATATGGGATGGGCCTTCGGTTAGTAGGTTAGTCCCAAAAGTAATATAAAAGTGTATAATAAAGCCCATAATCATTCAAAACAGATAATATAATAGCATGGAACAATAAAAAATTATAGATACGTTGGAGACGTATCACTCCACCTGACTGCCGGTTGTCCTAGGTGTAAGCCATACTCGACCAACCCAAGTCTTGGAAGCCCACCTCATCTGCAACCTCTCTGAAAGTTCTCATATGGCTCTCAGACCTTGCTGATTTGCTAAAGTGCTCGCTTGCATAGAGAGTTTCGTTAAAATCACCTACACACATCCAAGTTGCATGCTGCAAGGCATGTAGTGTACGCAAGAACCGCCAGTTGTGGTGTCGATCCTCAATTCTAGGTTCTCCGTAAAATCCCGTGAACCTCCACTCGAAAGAGTTTTGGTCCTTATTTTTCACCATCACATCTATATGGCCAGAAGTACAACTCTTTAATTCCACCAAAACTTCCTTGGTCCAGAAGAGACCAATGCCTCCACTTAGACCAATATTGTCAACAGCAAAGCATCCATCAAACCCCAGCTTCACAATACTATGAAGCACTCGAACTGCATCGGGGTTCCCAAGCCCCCGGTAGTTCCAGCTGAGGCAACTCATTGGGTCGGGCAGGACCGGTCAACAGTCTCTGCCAAATTTTCAGGTGTAGGCCTATTTTTCTTGGGCTCCTTTATGAAATCCTTCTCCTCATCCTGAACAGCTGCTTCTGCAAGTGAATCCTCACGAGCATCAGTGCTCGGTGCAGCCGCAAGTAGCAGTTGCTTCGGCTTGTACATAGCTATTGGGGCGTCCTTCCTCTTGTGGCGTGACTTATCCTTGTTCTTGGCCGGTGAGACCACCACTTTCCCACAATCTGCTTTGGCCTTGGTGCTCGAGTGTCTAGTTTCTTGTTTACTGCCTTGGTCCGAATTCTGGCCCCTGGAAGAATTTTCACTAGTGGTTGGTTTCTTATAGTCCTCAGGAACACGCAATTGTGTCCCAAAGGGCAGTTCACCCTTCTCATCTGTGGTACCCGGAGTCTAACTGTAGAGATCAGAATGTCCGAGGCGCCCACACAAGAAACATAAATAGGGCATCTACTCATATTGTATGTCATATGCATCTACCCTCTTCCTCCTTGCTGAATCAATGAGGATCCATCTTCGGAGCGGTTTGTCAACCTCAACTGTTACCCTTGCTCGAAGATAGCCACCATTATGATCAAATTTTGCCCTCTCAGCTCCCTTATCAAGCATCTGAACGATCGGTAAGGACCAAGCATCATCCCTTAAATTATAAGGTAGATTTAGAAACCTAGCCCACACCTGGAGTTGGTCAAACTTGACCTCATCTGGGTGCAATGCAGTCCTCGAACTCGGCCAGAATTACCGTGTTCTTATTGATGTGCCATGGCGATCCTGCCCAGACTCTATCTCGATCTCTTCGAGTCTCAAATTCTGCGACAAACATGTTCGTCCCTACCGAGCGGAATTGCAGTCCCCTCTGATTCCCCTAAGCCGGTCGAAGCGTGTTTCCGATGGTCTAGATGTGGTAATGATTACGATAGAGGATCTTGCCAGTCAGTAACCACTTCACCAGACTGCCCTCGACGCGATCATCGATCACGAGCGGAGTAGCTTCTTCCTCGGAGATGTCCAGCTTCCCCAATGCTTCCTCAAGCTTGGTCCTTTCTGATCTAGGGTTGTTGGCTCCTGTGTTCCCGTGCGCGTCACCCGACGAGGAGGATGTCGCCATATCTCCATGCCAACGTGCTCGAGGCAGCCCGTCAATGAGATCCGCGGCCGCCGATTTGTTCCACGTCGAACCCTAGAGTCGCCGCCAGGGGAGACCGTCGGTTTCAGGGGAAAACTTGATACGTTTCCCCTCACGTTTACGTGTAAGCAGATGGTGACAAGATGAATTCCCAAAACATGCACTTGTATCGGAGCTCTTTCAAGTTGCTCAGAGGGTGTTTGTTTCCAGGACTTATTGGTTTAGGGACTTAAAAAAGTCCCTATAAGTCCCATCTAAACCAAACAGGAGGGACTTATAGGGACTTAAAGTGGACATTTGGGACTTATGAAATAAGACTCTCAAGGAGGGACTTATAGGGACTTATAGTTGTAATATGGTCTTATAGGGACTTATAAGTCCCAGTAATCAAACAGGTAGGGACTTTTTAGGGACTTGGGACTTATAAGTTGGGACTAAAAAAAGTCCTAGGACTTATGAACCAAACAGGGCCTCAATGGCCCGAGTCGAGATCCTCTATTTTCAATTACCTATAATGGGTGTTTTAATGGAAGTGGATTATTTCGCAAGTTAACAATGCTCGTCACAAAAATCGAAGGAAAAACAAACAATCCGTATCACCGTTAAAAAGATCTCGCAGTAGTTCAAAACATGTCGGATGCTTACTTGCTGGTTTCTCTAATGAAAATCGGAGGGGAAACCCTATGTTGCTAAAAAAACATTAGAAAGATCGGATATCGTAGACAAAAACAATCTCTTTACCGAGAAGTCTTCACATACTATTCCTCGCAAGTAAAACCGGGTTGAATTGCATTTGCCTTCTTTACCGGACCTAATAGTGGTAAAATTCAGGTGCAACATAGGGCAGAAACCAACTACCATAGCGCCAAAGTGAGCAATCGTAGGGGCCGTAGGACGTGGAATCAGATGAATCATAATCTACAGAATAAAACCAGCTGCTTGTGGACATAGGCGGCTCGCCACGCCTTGGGACGCATAAGCCGATGTTGTCCTTCACCAAGACCTCCATGTCTTCATGGTTCACATACGAGATCCACCTGCCCCCATGCTCGTCGTAGCGTGACACGTCAAGCTGGCTCCCCGAGGACGGCCTGCCGCCATCATCCTTGGGGGTGCTCACCATCAGAAGCTCGTCCCGGGTCATCGACTCCATGAGCACGGCCCACACAGGCACCGTCCGTGGGCTCGCGACGAGCCTCGCCCGCAGGCCGGCGAAGCTCCCGTCCGGCACCCACATGTTTAGCTCGGAGTCGACGCCGACCATGTAGAAGGCGCCCTTGTGGAACATGACGTCCTGGTAGTTCCTCCTCGACGCACACGCCGGTACGTGCAGCGCCATCCAGCATTGCGCGTCGGGCGCGAGGAACGAGAGGACGTAGCCGCCGCTGTGGATCAGCATGACGGCGTAGGTGCCGAGCCGGCGGCCGGGTGCCAATGCGACCTTGTGGAATGTTCTCTGGCCCATCTGGTTGACGCTCTTGATGACCTGCTCACTGTGGCCGGGCGACGAGGTGACGGAAGGCAGCGGGAACCGCCAGCCGGTGAGCAGCTCCAGCAGGGTCAAGCTGCATGCCTTGTCAATGGTGACCACCCAGTCATAGGAGGAGCCGATGATGCGCATCGGATGCATGGAGTCGGTCTTGCTATCCAGGTCCAGGGCGACGCCGACGGGACGGTCCGACTCCCTCGCGCAGAGGCAGACCTTCTTGGTCCATGGCTCCCTCCCATGGGAGTCGCAGTGGAGCATGGACGGCCGCCACGTCGGGCACTCGCGATGAGCCTCGCCCGCAGGCCGGTGGAGCTCCCGTCCGGCACCCACGCGTTCAGCTCGGAGTCGACGCCGACCGTGTAGAAGGCGCCCTTGTGGAACACGACGTCCTGGTAGTTCCTCCTCGACGCATACGCCGGTGTGTGCAGAGCCGTCCAGCATTGCGCGCCGGGCGCAAGGAACGAGAGGCCGTAGCCGTCGTTGTGGATCAGCATGACAGCGTAGGTGCCGAGCCGGCGGCTGGGTGCCAATGCGACCTTGTGGAACGTACTCTGGCCCATCTGGTTGACGCTCTTGATGACCTGCTCGCTGTGGCCGGGCGACGAGGTGACGGAAGGCAGCGGGAACCGCCAGCCGGTGAGCAGCTCCAGTAGGGTCAAGCTGCATGCCTTGTCAATGGTGACCACCCAGTCGTAGGAGGAGCCGATGATGCACGTCGGATGCATGGAGTCGGTCTTGCTATCCAGGTCCAGGACGACGCCGACGGGACGGTCCGACTCCCTCGCGCAGAGGCAGACCTTCTTGGTCCATGGCTCCCTCCCATGGGAGTCGCAGTGGAGCATGGTCGGCTGCCACGTCGGGCACTCGCGATGAGCCTCGCCCGCAGGCCGGTGGAGCTCCCGTCCGGCACCCACGCGTTCAGCTCGGAGTCGACGCCGACCGTGTAGAAGGCGCCCTTGTGGAACACGACGTCCTGGTAGTTCCTCCTCGATGCACACGCCGGTGCGTGCAGCGCTGTCCAGCATTGCGCGTCGGGCGCGAGGAACGAGAGGCCGTAGCCGCCTCTGTGGATCAGCATGACGGCGTAGGTGCCGAGCCGGCGGCCGGGTGCCAGTGCGACCTTGTGGAACGTGCTCTGGCCCATCTAGTTGACGCTCTTGATGACCTGCTCGCTGTGGCCGGGCGACGAGGTGACGGAAGGCAGCGGGAACCGACGTCCGGTGAGCGGCTCCAGCAGGGTCAAGCTACATGCCTTATCGATGGTGACCACCCAGCCGTAGCAGGAGCCAATGATGCGCGTCGGATGCACGGAGTCGGTCTTGCTATCCAGGTCCAGGGCGACGCCGACGGGACGGTCCGACTCCCTCACGCAGAGGCAGACCTTCTTGGTCCATGGCTCCCTCCCATGGGAGTCGCAGTGGAGCATGGTCGGCCGCCACGTCGGGCACTCGCGATGAGCCTTGCCCGCAGGCCGGCGGAGCTCTCGTCCGGCACCCACGCGTTCAGCTCGAAGTCGACGCCGACCGTGTAGAAGGCACCCTTGTGGAACACGACGTCCTGGTAGTTCCTCCTTGACGCACACGCTGGTGCGTGCAGCGCCGTCCAGCATTGCGCGCCGGGCGTGAGGAACAAGAGGCCGTAGCCGCCGCTGTGGATCAGCATGACGGCGTAGGTGCCGAGCCGGCGGCCAGGTGCCAATGCGACCTTGTGGAACGTGCTCTAGCCCATCTGGTTGACGCTCTTGATGACCTGCTCGTTGTGGCCGGGCGACGAGGTGACCGAAGGTAGCGGGAACCGTGGGCCGGTGAGCGGCTCCAGCAGGGTCAAGCTGCATGCCTTGTCGATGGTGACCACCCAGCCGTAGGAGGAGCCGATGATGCGCGTCGGATGCACGGAGTCGGTCTTGCTATCCAGGTCCAGGGCGACGCCGACAGGACGGTCTGACTCCCTCGCGCAGAGGCAAACCTTTTTGGTCCATGGCTCCTTCCCATGGGAGTCGCAGTGGAGCATGGTCAGCCGCCACGTCGGGCACTCGCGACGAGCCTCGCCCGCTGGCCGGCGGAGCTCCCGTCTAGCACCCGCGCGTTCAGCTCGGAGTCGACGTCGACCGTGTAGAAGGCGCCCTTGTGGAACACGACGTCCTGGTAGTTCCTCCTTGACGCACACGCCGGTGCGTGGAGCGCCGTCCAGCATTGCGCGTCGGGCGCGAGGAACGAGAGGCCGTAGCCGCCGTTGTGGATCAGCATGACGGCGTAGGTGCCGAGCTGGCGGCCAGGTGCCAATGCGACCTTGTGGAACGTGCTCTGGCCCATCTGGTTGACTCTCTTGATGACCTGCTCGCTATGGCCGGGCGACGAGGTGACGGAAGGCAGCGGGAACCACTGGCCGGTGAGCGGCTCCAGCAGGGTAAAGTTGCATGCCTTGTCAATGGTGACCACCCAGCCGTAGGAGGAGCCGATGATGTGCGTCGGATGCACGGAGTCGGTCTTGCTATCCAGGTCCAGGGCGACGCCGACAGGACGATCCGACTCTGTCGCGCAGAGGCAGACCTTCTTGGTCCATGGCTCCCTCCCATGGGAGTCGCAGTGGAGCATGGTCGGCCGCCACGTCGGGCACTCGCGACGAGCCTCGCCCGCAGGCCGTCAGAGCTCCTGTCTGGCACCCACGCGTTCAGCTCGGAGTCGACGCCGACCGTGTAGAAGGCGCCCTTGTTGAACACGAGGTCCTGGTAGTTCCTCCTCGACGCACACGCCGGTGCGTGTAGCGCCGTCCAGCATTGCGCATCGGGCGCGAAGAACCATAGGCCGTAGCTGCCGCTGTGGATCAGCATGACGGCGTAGGTGCCAAGCCGGCGGCCGGGTGCCAATGCGACCTTGTGGAACGTGCTCTAGCCCATCTGGTTGACTCTCTTGATGACCTGCTCGCTGTGACCGGGCGACGAGGTGACGGAAGGCAGCGGAAACCACCGACCGGTGAGCGGCTCCAGCAGGGTCAAGCTGCATGCCTTGTCGATGGTGACCACCCAGCCGTAGGAGGAGCCGATGATGCGCGTCGGATGCACAGAGTCGGTCTTGCTATCCAGGTCCAGGGCGATGCCGACGGGACGGTCCGACTCCCTCGCGCAGAGGCGGACCTTCTTGGTCCATGGCTCCCTCCCATGGGAGTTGCAGTGGAGCATGGTCGGCCGCCACGTCGGGCACTCGCGAGGAGCCGCACCCACAGGCCGGCGGAGCTCCCGTCCGGCACCCACACGTTCAGCTCGGAGTCGACGCTGACCGTGTAGAAGGCGCCCTTGTGGAACACGACGTCCTGGTTGTTCCTCCTTGACGCACACGCCAGTGTGTGCAGCGCCGTCCAGCATTGCGCGCCGGGCGCGAGGAACGAGAGGTCGTCGCCGCCGCTGTGGATCAGCATGACGGCGTAGGTGCCGAGCCGGCGGCCGGGTGCCAATGCGACCTTGTGGAACGTGCTCTAGCCGATCTGGTTGACGCTCTTGATGACCTGCTCGCTGTGGCCGGGCGACGAGGTGACGGAAGGCAGCGGGAACCGCCGGCCGGTGAGCGGCTCCAACAGGGTCAAGCTGCATGCCTTGTCGGTGGTGACCACCCAGCCGTAGGAGGAGCCGATGATGCGCGTCGGATGCACGGAGTCGGTCTTGCTATCTAGGTCCAGGGCGACGCCGACGGGGCGGTCCGACTCCCTCGCGCAAAGGCAGACCTTCTTGGTCCATGGCTCCCTCCCATGGGAGTCGCAGTGGAGCATGGTCGGCCGCCACGTCGGGCACTCGCGACGAGCCTCGCCCGCAGGCCGACGGAGCTCCCGTCCGGCACCCACGCGTTCAGCTCGGAGTCGACGCCGACCGTGTAGAAGGCGCCCTTGTGGAACACGACGTCCTAGTAGTTCCTCCTCGACACACACGCCGGTGCGTGCAGTGTTGTCCAGCATTGCGCGTCGGGCGCTAGGAACGAGGGGCCGTAGCCGCCGCTGCAGATCAGCATGACGGCATAGGTGCCGAGCCGGCGGCCGGGTGCCAATGCGACCTTGTGGAACGTGCTCTGGCCCATCTGGTTGACGCTCTTGATGACCTGCTCGCTGTGGCCGGGCGACGAGGTGACAGAAGGCAGCGGGAACCGCCAGCCGGTGAGCGGCTCCAGCAGGGTCAAGCTGCATGCCTTGTTGATGTTGACCACCCAGCCGTAGGAGGAGCCGATGATGCGTGTCGGATGCAAGGAGTCGGTCTTGCTATCCAGGTCCAGGGCGACGCCGACGGGACGGTCCGACTCCCTCGCGCAGAGGCAGACCTTCTTGGTCCATGGCTCCCTCCCATGGGAGTCGCAGTGGAGCATGGTCGGCCGCCACGTCGGGCACTCGCGACGAGCCTCGCCCGCAGGCCGGCGGAGCTCCCGTCCGGCACCCACGCGTTCAACTCGGAGTCGACGCCGACCGTGTAGAAGGCGCCCTTGTGGAACACGACGTCCTGGTAGTTCCTCCTCGACGCACACGCCGGTGCGTGCAGCGCCGTCCAGCATTGCGCACCGGGCGCGAGGAACGAGAGGCCATAGCCGCCGCTGTGGATCAGCATGACGGCGTAGGTGCCGAGTCGGTGGCCGGGTGCGAATGCGACCTTGTGGAACATGCTCTGGCCCATCTGGTTGACACTCTTGATGACCTTCTCGCTGTGGCCGGGCGACGAGGTGATGGAAGGCAGCGGGAACCGGCGGCCGGTGAGCGGCTCCAGCAGGGTCAAGCTACATGCCTTGTCGATGGTGACCACCCAGCTGTAGGAGGAGCCGATGATGCGTGTCGGATGCACGGAGTCGGTCTTGCTATCCAGGTCCAGGGCGACGGCGACGGGACGGTCCGACTCCCTCACGCAGAGGCAGACCTTCTTGGTCCATGGCTCCCTCCCACGGGAGTCGCAGTGGAGCATGGTCGGCCGCCACGTCGGGCACTCGCGACGAGCCTCGCCCGCAGGCCGGCGGAGCTCCCGTCCGGCACCCACGCGTTCAGCTCGGAGTCGACGCCGACCGTGTAGAAGGCGCCCTTGTGGAACACGACGTCCTGGTAGTTCCTCCTCGACGCACACGCCGGTGCGTGCAGCGCCGTCCAGCATTGCGCGCCGGGCGCGAGGAACGAGAGGCCGTAGCCGCCGCTATGGATCAGCATGACGGCGTAGGTGCCGAGTCGGCGGCCGGGTGCCAATGCGACCTTGTGGAACGTGCTCTGGCCCATCTGGTTGACGCTCTTAATGACCTTCTCGCTGTGGCCGGGCGACGAGGTGACGGAAGGCAGCAGGAATCGACGGCCGGTGAGCGGCTCTAGCAGGGTCAAGCTGCATGCCTTGTCGATGGTGACCACCCAGCCGTAGGAGGAGCCGATGATGCGCGTCGGATGCACGGAGTCGGTCTTGCTATCCAGGTCCAGGGCGACGCCGACGGGACGGTCCGACTCCCTCGCGCAGAGGCAGACCTTCTTGGTCCATGGCTCCCTCCCACGGGAGTCGCAGTGGAGCATGGTCGGCCGCCACGTCGGGCACTCGCGACGAGCCTCGCCCGCAGGCCGGCGGAGCTCCCGTCCGGCACCCACGCGTTCAGCTCGGAGTCGACGCCGACCGTGTAGAAGGCGCCCTTGTGGAACACGACGTCCTGGTAGTTCCTCCTCGACGCACACGCCGGTGCGTGCAGCGCCGTCCAGCATTGCGCGCCGGGCGCGAGGAACGAGAGGCCATAGCCGCCGCTATGGATCAGCATGACGGCGTAGGTGCCGAGCCGGCGGCCGGGTGCCAATGCGACCTTGTGGAACGTGCTCTGGCCTATCTGGTTGACGCTCTTGATGACCTGCTCGCTGTGGCCGGGCGACGAGGTGATGGAAGGCAGCGGGAACCGACGGCCGGTGAGCGGCTCCAGTAGGGTCAAGCTGCATGCCTTGTCGATGGTGACCACCCACCCGTAGGAGGAGCCGATGATGCGCGTCGGATCCACGGAGTCGGTCTTGCTATCCAGGTCCAGGGCGACGCCGACGGGACGGTCCGACTCCCTCTCGCAGAGGCAGACCTTCTTGGTCCATGGCTCCCACCCACGGGAGTCGGAGTGGAGCATGGTCGGCCGCCACGTCGGGCACTCGCGACGAGCCTCGCCCGCAGGCCGGCGGAGCTCCCGTCCGGCACCCACGCGTTCAGCTCGGAGTCGACGCCGACCGTGTAGAAGTCGCCCTTGTGGAACACGACGTCCTGGTAGTTCCTCCTCGACGCACACGCCGGTGCCTGCAGTGCCGTCCAGCATTGCGCGTCGGGCGCTAGGAACGAGGGGCCGTAGCTGCCGCTGCAGATCAGCATGACAGCGTAGGTGCCGAGCCGGCGGCCGGGTGCCAATGCGACCTTGTGGAACGTGCTCTGGCCCATCTGGTTGACGCTCTTGATGACCTGCTCGCTGTGGCCGGGCGACGAGGTGACGGAAGGCAGCGGGAACCGCCGGCCGGTGAGCGGCTCCAGCAGGGTCAAGCTGCATGCCTTGTCGATGGTGACCACCCAGCCGTAGGAGGAGCCGATGATGCACGTCGGATGCACGGAGTTGGTCTTGCTATCCAGGTCCAGGGCGACGCCGACGGGACGGTCCGACTCCCTCGCGCAGAGGCAGACCTTCTTGGTCCATGGCTCCCTCCCATGGGAGTCGCAGTGGAGCATGGTCGGCCGCCACGTCGGGCACTCGCGACGAGCCTCGCCCGCAGGCCGGCGGAGCTCCCGTCCGGCACCCACGCGTTCAACTCGGAGTCGACGCCGACCGTGTAGAAGGCGCCCTTGTGGAACACGACGTCCTGGTAGTTCCTCCTCGACACACACACCGGTGCGTGCAGCGCCGTCCAGCATTGCGCGTCGGGCGCTACGAACGAGAGGCCGTAGCCGCCGCTGCGGATCAGCATGACGGCGTAGGTGCCGAGCCGGCGGCCGGGTGCCAATGCGACCTTGTGGAACGTGCTCTGGCCCATCTGGTTGACGCTCTTGATGACCTGCTCGCTGTGGCCGGGCGACGAGGTGACGGAAGGCAGTGGGAACCGCTGGCCGGTGAGCGGCTCCAGCAGGGTCAAGCTGCATGCCTTGTCGATGGTGACCACCCAGCCGTAGGAGGAGCCGATGATGCGCGTCGGATGCATGGAGTCTGTCTTGCTATCCAGGTCCAGGGCGACGCCGACGGGACGGTCCGACTCCCTCGCGCAGAGGCAACCCTTCTTGGTCCATGGCTCCCTCCCATGGGAGTCGCAGTGGAGCATGGTCGGCCGCCACGTCGGGCACTCGCGACGAGCCTCGCCCGCAGG
>NC_057801.1:792105012-792105383 GCF_018294505.1 Triticum aestivum
GGCGGAGCTCCCGTCCGGCACCCATGCGTTCAACTCGGAGTCGACGCCGACCGTGTAGAAGGCGCAATTGTGGAACACGACGTCCTGGTAGTTCCTCCTCGACGCACACGCTGGTGCGTGCAGCGCCGTCCAGCATTGCGCGCCGGGCGCGAGGAACGAGAGGCCGTAGCCGCCGCTATGGATCAGCATGACGGCGTAGGTGCCGAACCGGCGGCCGGGTGCCAATGCGACCTTGTGGAACGTGCTCTGGCCCATCTGGTTGATGCTCTTGATAACCTGCTCGCTGTGGCCGGGCGACGAGGGGATGGAAGGCAGCGGGAACCGACGGCCGGTGAGCGGCTCCAGCAGGGTCAAGCTGCATGCCTTGTCGA
>NC_057801.1:792105517-792109486 GCF_018294505.1 Triticum aestivum
GCCTTGTTGATGGTGACCACCCAGCCGTAGGAGGAGCCGATGATGCGCGTCGGATGCACGGAGTCGGTCTTGCTATCCAGGTCCAGGGCGACGCCGACGGGACGGTCCGACTCCCTTGCGCAGAGGCAGACCTTCTTGGTCCATGGCTCCCTCCCATGGGAGTCGCAGTGGAGCATGGTCGGCCGCCACGTCGGGCACTCGCGACGAGCCTCGCCCGCAGGCCGGCGGAGCTCCCGTCCGGCACCCACGCGTTCAACTCGGAGTCGACGCCGACCGTGTAGAAGGCGCCCTTGTGGAACACGACGTCCTGGTAGTTCCTCCTCGACGCACACGCCGGTGCGTGCAGCGCCGTCCAGCATTGCGCGCCGGGCGCGAGGAACGAGAGGCCATAGCCACCGCTGTGGATCAGCATGACGGCGTAGGTGCCGAGTCGGCGGCCGGGTGCCAATGCGACCTTGTGGAACGTGCTCTGGCCCATCTCGTTGACGCTCTTGATGGCCTTCTCGCTGTGGCCGGGCGACGAGGTGATGGAAGGCAGCGGGAATCGACGGCCGGTGAGCGGCTCCAGCAGGGTCAAGCTGCATGCCTTGTCAATGGTGACCACCCAGCCATAGGAGGAGCCGATGATGCGCGTCGGATGCACGGAGTCGGTCTTGCTATCCAGGTCCAGGGCGACGCCTCCGGGACGGTCCGACTCCCTCACGCAGAGGCAGGCCTTCTTGGTCCATGGCTCCCTCCCACGGGAGTCGAAGTGGAGCATGGTCGGCCGCCACGTCAGGCACTCGCGACGAGCCTCGCCCGCAGGCCGGCGGAGCTCCCGTCCGGCACCCACGCGTTCAGCTCGGAGTCGACGCCGACCGTGTAGAAGGCGCCCTTGTGGAACACGACGTCCTGGTAGTTCCTCCTCGACGCACACGCCGGTGCGTGCGGCGCCGTCCAGCATTGCGCGCCGGGCGCGAGGAACGAGAGGCCGTAGCCGCCGCTATGGATCAGCATGACGGCGTAGGTGCCGAGTCGGCGGCCGGGTGCCAATGCGACCTTGTGGAACGTGCTCTGGCCCATCTGGTTGACGCTCTTGATGACCTGCTCGCTGTGGCCGGGCGACGAGGTGATGGAAGGCAGCGGGAACCGACGGCCGGTGAGCGGCTCCAGCAGGGTCAAGCTGCATGCCTTGTCGATGGTGACCACCCACCCGTAGGAGGAGCCGATGATGCGCGTCGGATCCACGGAGTCGGTCTTGCTATCCAGGTCCAGGGCGACGCCGACGGGACGGTCCGACTCCCTCGCGCAGAGGCAGACCTTCTTGGTCCATGGCTCCCACCCACGGGAGTCGGAGTGGAGCATGGTCGGCCGCCACGTCGGGCACTCGCGACGAGCCTCGCCCGCAGGCCGGCAGAGCTCCCGTCCGGCACCCACGCGTTCAGCTCGGAGTCGACGCCGACCGTGTAGAAGTCGCCCTTGTGGAACACGACATCCTGGTAGTTCCTCCTCGACGCACACGCTGGTGCGTGCAGTGCCGTCCAGCATTGCGCGTCGGGCGCTAGGTACGAGGGGCCGTAGCCGCCGCTGCAGATCAGCATGACAGCGTAGGTGCCGAGCCGGCGGCCGGGTGCCAATGCGACCTTGTGGAACGTGCTCTGGCCCATCTGGTTGACGCTCTTGATGACCTGCTCGCTGTGGCCGGGTGACGAGGTGACAGAAGGCAGCGGGAACCGCCAGCCGGTGAGCGGCTCCAGCAGGGTCAAGCTGCATGCCTTGTCGATGGTGACCACCCAGCCGTAGGAGGAGCCGATGATGCGCGTCGGATGCACGGAGTCGGTCTTGCTATCCAGGTCCAGGGCGACGCCGACGGGACGGTCCGACTCCCTCGCGCAGAGGCAGACCTTCTTGGTCCATGGCTCCCTCCCACGGGAGTCGCAGTGGAGCATGGTCGGCCGCCACGTCGGGCACTCGCGACGAGCCTCGCCCGCAGGCCGGCGGAGCTCCCGTCCGGCACCCACGCGTTCAACTCGGAGTCGACGCCGACCGTGTAGAAGGCGCCCTTGTGGAACACGACGTCCTGGTAGTTCCTCCTCGACGCACACACCGGTGCGTGCAGTGCCGTCCAGCATTGCGCGTCGGGCGCTACGAACGAGAGGCCGTAGCCGCCGCTGCGGATCAGCATGACGGCGTAGGTGCCGAGCCGGCGGCCGGGTGCCAATGCGACCTTGTGGAACGTGCCCTGGCCCATCTGGTTGACGCTCTTGATGACCTGCTCGCTGTGGCCGGGCGACGAGGTGACGGAAGGCAGCGGGAACCGCCGGCCGGTGAGCGGCTCCAGCAGGGTCAAGCTGCATGCCTTGTCGATGGTGACCACCCAACCGTAGGAAGAGCCGATGATGCGCGTCGGATGCACGGAGTCTGTCTTGCTATCCAGGTCCAGGGCGACGCCGACGGGACGGTCTGACTCCCTCGAACAGAGGCAACCCTTCTTGGTCCATGGCTCCCTCCCATGGGAGTCGCAGTGGAGCATGGTCGGCCGCCATGTCGGGCACTCGCGACGAGCCTCGCCCGCAGGCCGGCGGAGCTCCCGTCCGGCACCCACGCGTTCAACTCGGAGTCGACGCCGACCGTGTAGAAGGCGCCCTTGTGGAACACGACGTCCTGGTAGTTCCTCCTCGACGCACACGCCGGTGCGTGCAGCGCCGTCCAGCATTGCGCGCCGGGCGCGAGGAACGAGAGGCCGTAGCCGCCGCTATGGATCAGCATGACGGCGTAGGTGTCGAACCGGCGGCCGGGTGCCAATGCGACCTTGTGGAACGTGCTCTGGCCCATCTGGTTGATGCTCTTGATAACCTGCTCGCTGTGGCCGGGCGACGAGGTGACGGAAGGCAGCGGGAACCGCTGACCGGTGAGCGGCTCCAGCAGGGTCAAGCTGCATGCCTTGTCGATGGTGACCACCCAGCCGTAGGAGGAGCCGATGATGCGCGTCGGATGCACGGAGTCGGTCTTGCTATCCAGGTCCAGGGCGACGCCGACGGGAAAGGTCCGACTCCCTCGCGCAGAGGCAGACCTTCTTGGTCCATGGCTCCCTCCCACGGGAGTCGCAGTGGAGCATGGTCGGCCGCCATGTCGGGCACTCGCGACGAGCCTCGCCCACAGGCCGGCGGAGCTCCCGTCCGGCACCCACGCGTTCAGCTCGGAGTCGACGCCGACCGTGTAGAAGGCGCCCTTGTGGAACACGACGTCCTGGTAGTTCCTCCTCGACGCACACGCTGGTGCGTGCAGCGCCGTCCAGCATTGCGCGCCGGGCGCGAGGAACGAGAGGCCGTAGCCGCCGCTATGGATCAGCATGACGGCGTAGGTGCCGAGCCGGCGGCCGGGTGCCAATGCGACCTTGTGGAACGTGCTCTGGCCTATCTGGTTGACGCTCTTGATGACCTGCTCGCTGTGGCCGGGCGACGAGGTGATGGAAGGCAGCGGGAACCGACGGCCGGTGAGCGGCTCCAGCAGGGTCAAGCTGCATGCCTTGTGGATGGTGACCACCCACCCGTAGGAGGAGCCGATGATGCGCGTCGGATCCACGGAGTCGGTCTTGCTATCCAGGTCCTGGGCGACGCCGACGGGACGGTCCGACTCCCTCGCGCAGAGGCAGACCTTCTTGGTCCATGGCTCCCACCCACGGGAGTCGGAGTGAAGCATGGTCGGCCGCCACGTCGGGCACTCGCGACGAGCCTCGCCCGCAGGCCGGCGGAGCTCCCGTCCGGCACCCACGCGTTCAGCTCGGAGTCGACGCCGACCGTGTAGAAGTCGCCCTTGTGGAACACGACGTCCTGGTAGTTCCTCGTCGACGCACACGCCGGTGCGTGCAGCGCCGTCCAGCATTGCGCGCCGGGCGCGAGGAACGAGGGGCCGTAGCCGCCGCTGCAGATCAGCATGACAGCGTAGGTGCCGAGCCGGCGGCCGGGTGCCAATGCGACCTTGTGGAAC
>NC_057801.1:792109496-792112035 GCF_018294505.1 Triticum aestivum
GTAGAAGGCGCCCTTGTGGAACACGACGTCCTGGTAGTTCCTCCTCGACGCACACGCCGGTGCGTGCAGTGCCGTCCAGCATTGCGCGTCGGGCGCTAGGAACGAGAGGCCGTAGCCGCCGCTGCAGATCAGCATGACGGCGTAGGTGCCGAGCCGGCGGCCGGGTGCCAATGCGACCTTGTGGAACGTGCTCTGGCCCATCTGGTTGACGCTCTTGATGACCTCCTCGCTGTGGCCGGGCGACGAGGTGACGGAAGGCAGCGGGAACCGCCGGCCGGTGAGCGGCTCCAGCAGGGTCAAGCTGCATGCCTTGTTGATGGTGACCACCCAGCCGTAGGAGGAGCCGATGATGCGCGTCGGATGCACGGAGTCGGTCTTGCTATCCAGGTCCAGGGCGACGCCGACGGGACGGTCCGACTCCCTTGCGCAGAGGCAGACCTTCTTGGTCCATGGCTCCCTCCCATGGGAGTCGCAGTGGAGCATGGTCGGCCGCCACGTCGGGCACTCGCGACGAGCCTCGCCCGCAGGCCGGCGGAGCTCCCGTCCGGCACCCACGCGTTCAACTCGGAGTCGACGCCGACCGTGTAGAAGGCGCCCTTGTGGAACACGACGTCCTGGTAGTTCCTCCTCGACACACACACCGGTGCGTGCAGCGCCGTCCAGCATTGCGCGTCGGGCGCTACGAACGAGAGGCTGTAGCCGCCGCTGCGGATCAGCATGACGGCGTAGGTGCCGAGCCGGCGGCCGGGTGCCAATGCGACCTTGTGGAACGTGCTCTGGCCCATCTGGTTGACGCTCTTGATGACCTGCTCGCTGTGGCCGGGCGACGAGGTGACGGAAGGCAGTGGGAACCGCTGGCCGGTGAGCGGCTCCAGCAGGGTCAAGCTGCATGCCTTGTCGATGGTGACCACCCAGCCGTAGGAGGAGCCGATGATGCGCGTCGGATGCATGGAGTCTGTCTTGCTATCCAGGTCCAGGGCGACGCCGACGGGACGGTCCGACTCCCTCGCGCAGAGGCAACCCTTCTTGGTCCATGGCTCCCTCCCATGGGAGTCGCAGTGGAGCATGGTCGGCCGCCACGTCGGGCACTCGCGACGAGCCTCGCCCGCAGGCCGGCGGAGCTCCCGTCCGGCACCCATGCGTTCAACTCGGAGTCGACGCCGACCGTGTAGAAGGCGCAATTGTGGAACACGACGTCCTGGTAGTTCCTCCTCGACGCACACGCTGGTGCGTGCAGCGCCGTCCAGCATTGCGCGCCGGGCGCGAGGAACGAGAGGCCGTAGCCGCCGCTATGGATCAGCATGACGGCGTAGGTGCCGAACCGGCGGCCGGGTGCCAATGCGACCTTGTGGAACGTGCTCTGGCCCATCTGGTTGATGCTCTTGATAACCTGCTCGCTGTGGCCGGGCGACGAGGGGATGGAAGGCAGCGGGAACCGACGGCCGGTGAGCGGCTCCAGCAGGGTCAAGCTGCATGCCTTGTCGACGGTGACCACCCAGCCGTAGGAGGAGCCGATGATGCGCGTCGGATGCACGGAGTCGGTCTTGCTATCCAGGTCCAGGGCGATGCCGACGGGACGGTCCGACTCCCTCACGCAGAGGCAGACCTTCTTGGTCCATGGCTCCCTCCCACGGGAGTCGCAGTGGAGCATGGTCGGCCGCCACGTCGGGCACTCGCGACGAGCCTCGCCCGCAGGCCGGCGGAGCTCCCGTCCGGCACCCACGCGTTCAGCTCGGAGTCGACGCCGACCGTGTAGAAGGCGCCCTTGTGGAACACGACGTCCTGGTAGTTCCTCCTCGACGCACACGCCTGTGCGTGCAGTGCTGTCCAGCATTGCGCGTCGGGCGCTTGGAACGAGGGGCCGTAGCCGCCGCTGCAGATCAGCATGACGGCATAGGTGCCGAGCCGGCGGCCGGGTGCCAATGCGACCTTATGGAACGTGCTCTGGCCCATCTGGTTGACGCTCTTGATGACCTGCTCGCTGTGGCCGGGCGACGAGGTGACGGAAGGCAGCGGGAACCGCCGGCCGGTGAGCGGCTCCAGCAGGGTCAAGCTGCAAGCCTTGTTGATGGTGACCACCCAGCCGTAGGAGGAGCCGATGATGCGCGTCGGATGCACGGAGTCGGTCTTGCTATCCAGGTCCAGGGCGACGCCGACGGGACGGTCCGACTCCCTTGCGCAGAGGCAGACCTTCTTGGTCCATGGCTCCCTCCCATGGGAGTCGCAGTGGAGCATGGTCGGCCGCCACGTCGGGCACTCGCGACGAGCCTCGCCCGCAGGCCGGCGGAGCTCCCGTCCGGCACCCACGCGTTCAACTCGGAGTCGACGCCGACCGTGTAGAAGGCGCCCTTGTGGAACACGACGTCCTGGTAGTTCCTCCTCGACGCACACGCCGGTGCGTGCAGCGCCGTCCAGCATTGCGCGCCGGGCGCGAGGAACGAGAGGCCATAGCCACCGCTGTGGATCAGCATGACGGCGTAGGTGCCGAGTCGGCGGCCGGGTGCCAATGCGACCTTGTGGAACGTGCTCTGGCCCATCT
>NC_057801.1:792116351-792117799 GCF_018294505.1 Triticum aestivum
CGACTCCCTCGCGCAGAGGCAACCCTTCTTGGTCCATGGCTCCCTCCCATGGGAGTCGCAGTGGAGCATGGTCGGCCGCCACGTCGGGCACTCGCGACGAGCCTCGCCCGCAGGCCGGCGGAGCTCCCGTCCGGCACCCACGCGTTCAGCTCGGAGTCGACGCCGACCGTGTAGAAGGCGCCCTTGTGGAACACGACGTCCTGGTAGTTCCTCCTCGACGCACACACCGGTGCGTGCAGCGCCGTCCAGCATTGCGCGCCGGGCGCGAGGAACGAGAGGCCGTAGCCGCCGCTATGGATCAGCATGACGGCGTAGGTGCCGAACCGGCGGCCGGGTGCCAATGCAACCTTGTGGAACGTGCTCTGGCCCATCTGGTTGATGCTCTTGATAACCTGCTCGCTGTGGCCGGGCGACGAGGGGATGGAAGGCAGCGGGAACCGACGGCCGGTGAGCGGCTCCAGCAGGGTCAAGCTGCATGCCTTGTCGATGGTGACCACCCAGCCGTAGGAGGAGCCGATGATGCGCGTCAGATGCACGGAGTCGGTCTTGCTATCCAGGTCCAGGGCGACGCCGACGGGACGGTCCGGCTCCCTCATGCAGAGGCAGACCTTCTTGGTCCATGGCTCCCTCCCACGGGAGTCGCAGTGGAGCATGGTCGGCCGCCACGTCGGGCACTCGCGACGAGCCTCGCCCGCAGGCCGGCGGAGCTCCCGTCCGGCACCCACGCGTTCAGCTCGGAGTCGACGCCGACCGTGTAGAAGGCGCCCTTGTGGAACACGACGTCCTGGTAGTTCCTCCTCGACGCACACGCCGGTGCGTGCAGTGCCGTCCAGCATTGCGCGTCGGGCGCTAGGAACGAGAGGCCGTAGCCGCCGCTGCAGATCAGCATGATGGCGTAGGTGCCGAGCCGGCGGCCGGGTGCCAATGCGACCTTGTGGAACGTGCTCTGGCCCATCTGGTTGACGCTCTTGATGACCTGCTCGCTGTGGCCGGGCGACGAGGTGACGGAAGGCAGCGGGAACCGCCGGCCGGTGAGCGGCTCCAGCAGGGTCAAGCTGCATGCCTTGTTGATGGTGACCACCCAGCCGTAGGAGGAGCCGATGATGCGCGTCGGATGCACGGAGTCGGTCTTGCTATCCAGGTCCAGGGCGACGCCGACGGGACGGTCCGACTCCCTTGCGCAGAGGCAGACCTTCTTGGTCCATGGCTCCCTCCCATGGGAGTCGCAGTGGAGCATGGTCGGCCGCCACGTCGGGCACTCGCGACGAGCCTCGCCCGCAGGCCGGCGGAGCTCCCGTCCGGCACCCACGCGTTCAACTCGGAGTCGACGCCGACCGTGTAGAAGGCGCCCTTGTGGAACACGACGTCCTGGTAGTTCCTCCTCGACACACACACCGGTGCGTGCAGCGCCGTCCAGCATTGCGCGTCGGGCGCTACGAACGAGAGGC
>NC_057801.1:792123852-792148782 GCF_018294505.1 Triticum aestivum
TCGCTGTGGCCGGGCGACGAGGTGACGGAAGGCAGCGGGAACCGCCGGCCGGTGAGCGGCTCCAGCAGGGTCAAGCTGCATGCCTTGTTGATGGTGACCACCCAGCCGTAGGAGGAGCCGATGATGCGCGTCGGATGCACGGAGTCGGTCTTGCTATCCAGGTCCAGGGCGACGCCGACGGGACGGTCCGACTCCCTTGCGCAGAGGCAGACCTTCTTGGTCCATGGCTCCCTCCCATGGGAGTCGCAGTGGAGCATGGTCGGCCGCCACGTCGGGCACTCGCGACGAGCCTCGCCCGCAGGCCGGCGGAGCTCCCGTCCGGCACCCACGCGTTCAACTCGGAGTCGACGCCGACCGTGTAGAAGGCGCCCTTGTGGAACACGACGTCCTGGTAGTTCCTCCTCGACGCACACGCCGGTGCGTGCAGCGCCGTCCAGCATTGCGCGCCGGGCGCGAGGAACGAGAGGCCGTAGCCGCCGCTATGGATCAGCATGACGGCGTAGGTGCCGAGTCGGCGGCCGGGTGCCAATGCGACCTTGTGGAACGTGCTCTGGCCCATCTGGTTGACGCTCTTGATGACCTGCTCGCTGTGGCCGGGCGACGAGGTGATGGAAGGCAGCGGGAACCGACGGCCGGTGAGCGGCTCCAGCAGGGTCAAGCTGCATGCCTTGTCGATGGTGACCACCCAGCCGTAGGAGGAGCCGATGATGCGCGTCGGATGCACGGAGTCGGTCTTGCTATCCAGGTCCAGGGCGACGCCGACGGGAATGGTCCGACTCCCTCGCGCAGAGGCAGACCTTCTTGGTCCATGGCTCCCTCCCACGGGAGTCGCAGTGGAGCATGGTCGGCCGCCATGTCGGGCACTCGCGACGAGCCTCGCCCGCAGGCCGGCGGAGCTCCCGTCCGGCACCCACGCGTTCAGCTCGGATTCGACGCCGACCGTGTAGAAGGCGCCCTTGTGGAACACGACGTCCTGGTAGTTCCTCCTCGACGCACACGCTGGTGCGTGCAGCGCCGTCCAGCATTGCGCGCCGGGCGCGAGGAACGAGAGGCCGTAGCCGCCGCTATGGATCAGCATGACGGCGTAGGTGCCGAGCCGGCGGCCGGGTGCCAATGCGACCTTGTGGAACGTGCTCTGGCCTATCTGGTTGACGCTCTTGATGACCTGCTCGCTGTGGCCGGGCGACGAGGTGATGGAAGGCAGCGGGAACCGACGGCCGGTGAGCGGCTCCAGCAGGGTCAAGCTGCATGCCTTGTCGATGGTGACCACCCACCCGTAGGAGGAGCCGATGATGCGCGTCGGATCCACGGAGTCGGTCTTGCTATCCAGGTCCTGGGCGACGCCGACGGGACGGTCCGACTCCCTCGCGCAGAGGCAGACCTTCTTGGTCCATGGCTCCCACCCACGGGAGTCGGAGTGAAGCATGGTCGGCCGCCACGTCGGGCACTCGCGACGAGCCTCGCCCGCAGGCCGGCGGAGCTCCCGTCCGGCACCCACGCGTTCAGCTCGGAGTCGACGCCGACCGTGTAGAAGTCGCCCTTGTGGAACACGACGTCCTGGTAGTTCCTCGTCGACGCACACGCCGGTGCGTGCAGCGCCGTCCAGCATTGCGCGCCGGGCGCGAGGAACGAGGGGCCGTAGCCGCCGCTGCAGATCAGCATGACAGCGTAGGTGCCGAGCCGGCGGCCGGGTGCCAATGCGACCTTGTGGAACGTGCTCTGGCCCATCTGGTTGACGCTCTTGATGACCTGCTCGCTATGGCCGGGCGACGAGGTGACGGAAGGCAGCGGGAACCGCCGGCCGGTGAGCGGCTCCAGCAGGGTCAAGCTGCATGCCTTGTCGATGGTGACCACCCAGCCGTTGGAGGAGCCGATGATGCGCGTCGGATGCACGGAGTCGGTCTTGCTATCCAGGTCCAGGGCGACGCCGACGGGACAGTCCGACTCCCTCGCGCAGAGGCAGACCTTCTTGGTCCATGGCTCCCTCCCATGGGAGTCGCAGTGGAGCATGGTCGGCCGCCACGTCGGGCACTCGCGACGAGCCTCGCCCGCAGGCCGGGGGAGCTCCCGTCCGGCACCCACGCGTTCAACTCGGAGTCGACGCCGACCGTGTAGAAGGCGCCCTTGTGGAACACGACGTCCTGGTAGTTCCTCCTCGACGCACACACCGGTGCGTGCAGCGCCGTAAAGCATTGCGCGTCGGGCGCTACGAACGAGAGGCCGTAGCCGCCGCTGCGGATCAGCATGACGGCGTAGGTGCCGAGCCGGCGGCCGGGTGCCAATGCGACCTTGTGGAACGTGCTCTGGCCCATCTGGTTGACGCTCTTGATGACCTGCTCGCTGTGGCCGGGGGACGAGGTGACGGAAGGCAGCGGGAACCGCTGGCCGGTGAGCGGCTCCAGCAGGGTCAAGCTGCATGCCTTGTCGATGGTGACCACCCAGCCGTAGGAGGAGCCGATGATGCGCGTCGGATGCACGGAGTCGGTCTTGCTATCCAGGTCCAGGGCGACGCCGACGGGACGGTCCGACTCCCTCGCGCAGAGGCAGACCTTCTTGGTCCATGGCTCCCTCCCATTGGAGTCGCAGTGGAGCATGGTCGGCCGCCACGTCCGGCACTCGCGACGAGCCTCGCCCGCAGGCCGGCGGAGCTCCCGTCCGGCACCCACGCGTTCAACTCGGAGTCGACGCCGACCGTGTAGAAGGCGCCCTTGTGGAACACGACGTCCTGGTAGTTCCTCCTCGACGCACACACCGGTGCGTGCAGCGCCGTAAAGCATTGCGCGTCGGGCGCTACGAATGAGAGGCCGTAGCCGCCGCTGCGGATCAGCATGACGGCGTAGGTGCCGAGCCGGCGGCCGGGTGCCAATGCGACCTTGTGGAACGTGCTCTGGCCCATCTGGTTGACGCTCTTGATGACCTGCTCGCTGTGGCCGGGCGACGAGGTGACGGAAGGCAGCGGGAACCGCTGGCCGGTGAGCGGCTCCAGCAGGGTCAAGCTGCATGCCTTGTCGATGGTGACCACCCAGCCGTAGGAGGAGCCGATGATGCGCGTCGGATGCACGGAGTCGGTCTTGCTATCCAGGTCCAGGGCGACGCCGACGGGACGGTCCGACTCCCTCGCGCAGAGGCAGACCTTCTTGGTCCATGGCTCCCTCCCATGGGAGTCGCAGTGGAGCATGGTCGGCCGCCACGTCGGGCACTCGCGACGAGCCTCGCCCGCAGGCCGGCGGAGCTCCCGTCCGGCACCCACGCGTTCAACTCGGAGTCGACGCCGACCGTGTAGAAGGCGCCCTTGTGGAACACGACGTCCTGGTAGTTCCTCCTTGACGCACACGCCGGTGCGTGCAGCGCCGTAAAGCATTGCGCGTCGGGCGCTACGAATGAGAGGCCGTAGCCGCCGCTGCGGATCAGCATGACGGCGTAGGTGCCGAGCCGGCGGCCGGGTGCCAATGCGACCTTGTGGAACATGCTCTGGCCCATCTGGTTGACGCTCTTGATGACCTGCTCGCTGTGGCCGGGCGACGAGGTGACGGAAGGCAGCGGGAAACGCTGGCCGGTGAGCGGCTCCAGCAGGGTCAAGCTGCATGCCTTGTCGATGGTGACCACCCAGCCGTAGGAGGAGCCGATGATGCGCGTCGGATGCACGGAGTCTGTCTTGCTATCCAGGTCCAGGGCGACGCCGACGGGACGGTCCGACTCCCTCGCGCAGAGGCAACCCTTCTTGGTCCATGGCTCCCTCCCATGGGAGTCGCAGTGGAGCATGGTCGGCCGCCACGTCGGGCACTCGCGACGAGCCTCGCCCGCAGGCCGGCGGAGCTCCCGTCCGGCACCCACGCGTTCAGCTCGGAGTCGACGCCGACCGTGTAGAAGGCGCCCTTGTGGAACACGACGTCCTGGTAGTTCCTCCTCGACGCACACACCGGTGCGTGCAGCGCCGTCCAGCATTGCGCGCCGGGCGCGAGGAACGAGAGGCCGTAGCCGCCGCTATGGATCAGCATGACGGCGTAGGTGCCGAACCGGCGGCCGGGTGCCAATGCAACCTTGTGGAACGTGCTCTGGCCCATCTGGTTGATGCTCTTGATAACCTGCTCGCTGTGGCCGGGCGACGAGGGGATGGAAGGCAGCGGGAACCGACGGCCGGTGAGCGGCTCCAGCAGGGTCAAGCTGCATGCCTTGTCGATGGTGACCACCCAGCCGTAGGAGGAGCCGATGATGCGCGTCGGATGCACGGAGTCGGTCTTGCTATCCAGGTCCAGGGCGACGGCGACGGGACGGTCCGACTCCCTCACGCAGAGGCAGACCTTCTTGGTCCATGGCTCCCTCCCACGGGAGTCGCAGTGGAGCATGGTCGGCCGCCACGTCGGGCACTCGCGACGAGCCTCGCCCGCAGGCCGGCGGAGCTCCCGTCCGGCACCCACGCGTTCAGCTCGGAGTCGACGCCGACCGTGTAGAAGGCGCCCTTGTGGAACACGACGTCCTGGTAGTTCCTCCTCGACGCACACGCCGGTGCGTGCAGTGCCGTCCAGCATTGCGCGTCGGGCGCTAGGAACGAGAGGCCGTAGCCGCCGCTGCAGATCAGCATGACGGCGTAGGTGCCGAGCCGGCGGCCGGGTGCCAATGCGACCTTGTGGAACGTGCTCTGGCCCATCTGGTTGACGCTCTTGATGACCTCCTCGCTGTGGCCGGGCGACGAGGTGACGGAAGGCAGCGGGAACCGCCGGCCGGTGAGCGGCTCCAGCAGGGTCAAGCTGCATGCCTTGTTGATGGTGACCACCCAGCCGTAGGAGGAGCCGATGATGCGCGTCGGATGCACGGAGTCGGTCTTGCTATCCAGGTCCAGGGCGACGCCGACGGGACGGTCCGACTCCCTTGCGCAGAGGCAGACCTTCTTGGTCCATGGCTCCCTCCCATGGGAGTCGCAGTGGAGCATGGTCGGCCGCCACGTCGGGCACTCGCGACGAGCCTCGCCCGCAGGCCGGCGGAGCTCCCGTCCGGCACCCACGCGTTCAACTCGGAGTCGACGCCGACCGTGTAGAAGGCGCCCTTGTGGAACACGACGTCCTGGTAGTTCCTCCTCGACACACACACCGGTGCGTGCAGCGCCGTCCAGCATTGCGCGTCGGGCGCTACGAACGAGAGGCTGTAGCCGCCGCTGCGGATCAGCATGACGGCGTAGGTGCCGAGCCGGCGGCCGGGTGCCAATGCGACCTTGTGGAACGTGCTCTGGCCCATCTGGTTGACGCTCTTGATGACCTGCTCGCTGTGGCCGGGCGACGAGGTGACGGAAGGCAGTGGGAACCGCTGGCCGGTGAGCGGCTCCAGCAGGGTCAAGCTGCATGCCTTGTCGATGGTGACCACCCAGCCGTAGGAGGAGCCGATGATGCGCGTCGGATGCATGGAGTCTGTCTTGCTATCCAGGTCCAGGGCGACGCCGACGGGACGGTCCGACTCCCTCGCGCAGAGGCAACCCTTCTTGGTCCATGGCTCCCTCCCATGGGAGTCGCAGTGGAGCATGGTCGGCCGCCACGTCGGGCACTCGCGACGAGCCTCGCCCGCAGGCCGGCGGAGCTCCCGTCCGGCACCCATGCGTTCAACTCGGAGTCGACGCCGACCGTGTAGAAGGCGCAATTGTGGAACACGACGTCCTGGTAGTTCCTCCTCGACGCACACGCTGGTGCGTGCAGCGCCGTCCAGCATTGCGCGCCGGGCGCGAGGAACGAGAGGCCGTAGCCGCCGCTATGGATCAGCATGACGGCGTAGGTGCCGAACCGGCGGCCGGGTGCCAATGCGACCTTGTGGAACGTGCTCTGGCCCATCTGGTTGATGCTCTTGATAACCTGCTCGCTGTGGCCGGGCGACGAGGGGATGGAAGGCAGCGGGAACCGACGGCCGGTGAGCGGCTCCAGCAGGGTCAAGCTGCATGCCTTGTCGATGGTGACCACCCAGCCGTAGGAGGAGCCGATGATGCGCGTCGGATGCACGGAGTCGGTCTTGCTATCCAGGTCCAGGGCGATGCCGACGGGACGGTCCGACTCCCTCACGCAGAGGCAGACCTTCTTGGTCCATGGCTCCCTCCCACGGGAGTCGCAGTGGAGCATGGTCGGCCGCCACGTCGGGCACTCGCGACGAGCCTCGCCCGCAGGCCGGCGGAGCTCCCGTCCGGCACCCACGCGTTCAGCTCGGAGTCGACGCCGACCGAGTAGAAGGCGCCCTTGTGGAACACGACGTCCTGGTAGTTCCTCCTCGACGCACACGCCTGTGCGTGCAGTGCTGTCCAGCATTGCGCGTCGGGCGCTTGGAACGAGGGGCCGTAGCCGCCGCTGCAGATCAGCATGACGGCATAGGTGCCGAGCCGGCGGCCGGGTGCCAATGCGACCTTATGGAACGTGCTCTGGCCCATCTGGTTGACGCTCTTGATGACCTGCTCGCTGTGGCCGGGCGACGAGGTGACGGAAGGCAGCGGGAACCGCCGGCCGGTGAGCGGCTCCAGCAGGGTCAAGCTGCATGCCTTGTTGATGGTGACCACCCAGCCGTAGGAGGAGCCGATGATGCGCGTCGGATGCACGGAGTCGGTCTTGCTATCCAGGTCCAGGGCGACGCCGACGGGACGGTCCGACTCCCTTGCGCAGAGGCAGACCTTCTTGGTCCATGGCTCCCTCCCATGGGAGTCGCAGTGGAGCATGGTCGGCCGCCACGTCGGGCACTCGCGACGAGCCTCGCCCGCAGGCCGGCGGAGCTCCCGTCCGGCACCCACGCGTTCAACTCGGAGTCGACGCCGACCGTGTAGAAGGCGCCCTTGTGGAACACGACGTCCTGGTAGTTCCTCCTCGACGCACACGCCGGTGCGTGCAGCGCCGTCCAGCATTGCGCGCCGGGCGCGAGGAACGAGAGGCCATAGCCACCGCTGTGGATCAGCATGACGGCGTAGGTGCCGAGTCGGCGGCCGGGTGCCAATGCGACCTTGTGGAACGTGCTCTGGCCCATCTGGTTGACGCTCTTGATGGCCTTCTCGCTGTGGCCGGGCGACGAGGTGATGGAAGGCAGCGGGAATCGACGGCCGGTGAGCGGCTCCAGCAGGGTCAAGCTGCATGCCTTGTCGATGGTGACCACCCAGCCGTAGGAGGAGCCGATGATGCGCGTCGGATCCATGGAGTCGGTCTTGCTATCCAGGTCCAGGGCGACGCCGACGGGACGGTCCGACTCCCTCGCGCAGAGGCAGACCTTCTTGGTCCATGGCTCCCTCCCACGGGAGTCACAGTGGAGCATGGTCGGCCGCCACGTCGAGCACTCGCGACGAGCCTCGCCCGCAGGCCGGCGGAGCTCCCGTCCGGCACCCACGCGTTCAGCTCGGAGTCGACGCCGACCGTGTAGAAGTCGCCCTTGTGGAACACGACGTCCTGGTAGTTCCTCCTCGACGCACACGCCGGTGCGTGCAGTGCTGTCCAGCATTGCGCGTCGGGCGCTAGGAACGAGGGGCCGTAGCCGCCGCTGCAGATCAGCATGACGGCGTAGGTGCCGAGCCGGCGGCCGGGTGCCAATGCGACCTTGTGGAACGTGCTCTGGCCCATCTGGTTGACGCTCTTGATGACCTGCTCGCTGTGGCCGGGCGACGAGGTGACGGAAGGCAGCGGGAACCGCCGGCCGGTGAGCGGCTCCAGCAGGGTCAAGCTGCATGCCTTGTCGTTGGTGACCACCCAGCCGTAGGAGGAGCTGATGATGCGCGTCGGATGCACGGAGTCGGTCTTGCTATCCAGGTCCAGGGCGACGCCGACGGGACGGTCCGACTCCCTCGCGCAGAGGCAGACCTTCTTGGTCCATGGCTCCCTCCCACGGGAGTCGCAGTGGAGCATGGTCGGCCGTCACGTCGGGCACTCGCGATGAGCCTCGCCCGCAGGCCGGCGGAGCTCCCGTCTGGCACCCACGCGTTCAGCTCGGAGTCGACGCCGACCGTGTAGAAGGCGCCCTTGTGGAACACGACGTCCTGGTAGTTCCTTCTCGACGCACACGCCGGTGCGTGCAGCGCCTTCCAGCATTGCGCGCCGGGCGCGAGGAACGAGAGGTCGTAGCCGCCGCTGTGGATCAGCATGACGGCGTAGGTGCCGAGCCGGCGGCCGGGTGCCAATGCGACCTTGTGGAACGTGCTCTGGCCCATCTGGTTGACGCTCTTGATGACCTGCTCGCTGTGGCCGGGCGACGAGGTGACGGAAGGCAGCGGGAACCGCTGGCCGGTGAGCGGCTCCTGCAGGGTCAAGCTGCATGCCTTGTCGATGGTGACCACCCAGCCGTAGGAGGAGCCGATGATGCGCGTCGGATGCACGGAGTCGGTCTTGCTATCCAGGTCCAGGGCGACGCCGACGGGACGGTCCGACTCCCTCGCGCAGAGGCAGACCTTCTTGGTCCATGGCTCCCTCCCACGGGAGTCGCAGTGGAGCATGGTCGGCTGCCACGTCGGGCACTCGCGATGAGCCTCGCCCGCAGGCCGGCGGAGCTCCCGTCCGGCACCCACGCGTTCAGCTCGGAGTCGACGCCGACCGTGTAGAAGGCGCCCTTGTGGAACACGACGTCCTGGTAGTTCCTCCTCGACGCACACGCCGGTGCGTGCAGCGCCGTCCAGCATTGCGCGCCGGGCGCGAGGAACGAGAGGTCGTAGCCGCCGCTGTGGATCAGCATGACGGCGTAGGTACCGAGCCGGCGGCCGGGTGCCAATGCGACCTTGTGGAACGTGCTCTGGCCCATCTGGTTGACGCTCTTGATGACCTGCTCGCTGTGGCCGGGCGACGAGGTGATGGAAGGCAGCGGGAACCGACAGCCGGTGAGCGGCTCCAGTAGGGTCAAGCTGCATGCCTTGTCGATGGTGACCACCCAGCCGTAGGAGGAGCCGGTGATGCGCGTCGGATGCACGGAGTCGGTCTTGCTATCCAGGTCCAGGGCGACGCCGACAGGACGGTCCGACTCCCTCGCGCAGAGGCAGACCTTCTTGGTCCATGGCTCCCTCCCACGGGAGTCGCAGTGGAGCATGGTCGGCCGCCATGTCGGGCACTCGCGACGAGCCTCGCCCGCTGGCCGACGGAGCTCCCGTCCGGCACCCACGCGTTCAGCTCGAAGTCGACGCCGACCGTGTAGAAGGCGCCCTTGTGGAACATGACGTCCTAGTAGTTCCTCCTCGACGCACACGCCGGTGCGTGCAGCGCCATCCAGCATTGCGCGTCGGGCGCTAGGAACGAGAGGCCATAGCCGCCACTGCGGATCAGCATGACGGCGTAGGTGCCGAGCCGGCGGCCGGGTGCCAATGCGACCTTGTGGAACGTGCTCTGGCCCATCTGGTTGACGCTCTTGATGACCTGCTCGCTGTGGCCAGGCGACGAGGTGACGGAAGGCAGCGGGAACCGCCGGCCGGTGAGCGGCTCCAGCAGGGTCAAGCTGCATGCCTTGTCGATGGTGACCACCCAGCCGTAGGAGGAGCCGATGATGCGCGTCGGATGCACGGAGTCGGTCTTGCTATCCAGGTCCAGGGCGACGCTGACGGGACGGTCCGACTCCCTCGCGCAGAGGCAGACCTTCTTGGTCCATGCCTCCCTCCCATGGGAGTCGCAGTGGAGCATGGTCGGCCGCCACGTCGGGCACTCGCGACGAGCCTCGCCCGCAGGCCGGCGGAGCAACCGTCCGGCACCCACGCGTTCAACTCGGAGTCGACGCCGACCGTGTAGAAGGCGCCTTTGTGGAACACGACGTCCTGGTAGTTCCTCCTCGACGCACACGCTGGTGCGTGCAGCGCCGTCCAGCATTGCGCGTCGGGCGCTAGGAACGAGAGGCCGTAGCCGCCACTGCGGATCAGCATGACGGCGTAGGTGCCGAGCCGGCGGCCGGGTGCCAATGCGACCTTGTGGAACGTGCTCTGGCCCATCTGGTTGACGCTCTTGATGACCTGCTCGCTGTGGCCGGGCGACGAGGTGACGGAAGGCAGCGGGAACCGCCGGCCGGTGAGCGGCTCCAGCAGGGTCAAGCTGCATGCCTTGTCGATGGTGACCACCCAGCCGTAGGAGGAGCCGATGATGCGCGTCGGATGCATGGAGTCGGTCTTGCTATCCAGGTCCACGGCGACGCCGACGGGGCGGTCCGACTCCCTCGCGCAGAGGCAGACCTTCTTGGTCCATGCCTCCCTCCCATGGGAGTCGAAGTGGAGCATGGTCGGCCGCCACGTCGGGCACTCGCGACGAGCCTCGCCCGCAGGCCGGCGGAGCTCCCGTCCGGCACCCACGCGTTCAACTCGGAGTCGACGCCGACCGTGTAGAAGGCGCCTTTGTGGAACACGACGTCCTGGTAGTTCCTCCTCGACGCACACGCTGGTGCGTGCAGCGCCGTCCACCATTGCGCGTCGGGCGCTAGGAACGAGAGGCCGTAGCCGCCACTGCGGATCAGCATGACGGCGTAGGTGCCGAGCCGGCGGCCGGGTGCCAATGCGACCTTGTGGAACGTGCTCTGGCCCATCTGGTTGACGCTCTTGATGACCTGCTCGCTATGGCCGGGCGACGAGGTGACGGAAGGCAGCGGGAACCGCCGGCCGGTGAGCGGCTCCAGCAGGGTCAAGCTGCATGCCTTGTCGATGGTGACCACCCAGCCGTAGGAGGAGCCGATGATGCGCGTCGGATGCATGGAGTCGGTCTTGCTATCCAGGTCCAGGGCGACGCCGACGGGACGGTCCGACTCCCTCGCGCAGAGGCAGACCTTCTTGGTCCATGCCTCCCTCCCATGGGAGTCGCAGTGGAGCATGGTCGGCCGCCACGTCGGGCACTCGCGACGAGCCTCGCCCGCAGGCCGGCGGAGCTCCCGTCCGGCACCCACGCGTTCAACTCGGAGTCGACGCCGACCGTGTAGAAGGCACCTTTGTGGAACACGACGTCCTCGTAGTTCCTCCTTGACGCACACGCTGGTGCGTGCAGCGCCGTCCAGCATTGCGCGTCGGGCGCTAGGAACGAGAGGCCGTAGCCGCCACTGCGGATCAGCATGACGGCGTAGGTTCCGAGCCGGCGGCCGGGTGCCAATGCGACCTTGTGGAACGTGCTCTGGCCCATCTGGTTGACGCTCTTGATGACCTGCTCGCTGTGGCCGGGCGACGAGGTGATGGAAGGCAGCGGGAACCGACAGCCGGTGAGCGGCTCCAACAGGGTCAAGCTGCATGCCTTGTCGATGGTGACCACCCAGCCGTAGGAGGAGCCGATGATGCGCGTCGGATGCACGGAGTCGGTCTTGCTATCCAGGTCCAGGGCGACGCCGACGGGACGGTCCGACTCCCTCGCGCAGAGGCAGACCTTCTTGGTCCATGGCTCCCTCCCACGGGAGCCGCAGTCGGGCACTCGCAGCAAGGGTCCACATGGACGTGGTGCGGCAGTTTCGGGCGTTCGAGCGCGTGAAGGCGGGTGGTCTTGAGCGCGCGGCGCCACGCCCGGCAGACGGCCGGGCAGGCGACGTTGTCCAGCGGCCCGGCGCGCCGTGCGATGTCGTCCAGGGCCTCCGTCGGCAGGTCGCAGAAGCCGGTGGGCGCCATGGACATATCGCCGCCAACAACAAACGCGGCGTCCATGTGCCGCGATCGACGAGCTGTGTTTCTCAGCAATATTGACACGATAACACGAGAATCCGAAACCTATACAAATTGTAGTTTTTTTTTCCTTTGGTAACAGATAACGGTGTTGGACTCAGGCCCGCTGGACCGGCCTGTGCTGGTCACGGTGTGTAACTAGGGCCTAGACCGGGCGTTGCAGGTGGACTCAAAAACGGAGCTGCAAAGCCCGATGGGCTAAGATGCATTTCAGAGACTTGTCTTTCTTGCGACGGTCAAATTGGGAGCGCCTATTCGGCGCCTTCAGCGCCGCCGAAGGCAGCTGGCGCTTGCTGGGCCGGCCCACGGACGCGCACGCACAAAAAAAGGTATTTTTTACGCGAAAAGACATCCAAAAAGGTGGCTTCTGTGATTCGAACTCACGCACTCATGCTCGTCTTCGACTTAGATTTTTTTTAGTGTGTATCGATTTGAGAACCAACGTAGCGGCGGCACTTATTGTACAGCCCCGCACTTAGATATTGACTTATTTGTAAACATTAATAAAAACGTGAATGTATGTAAAAAATGTGAACGAATTTGGAAAGTTGATGAACATGCATAAAAAAGTTGACCAATGTAAAATTGGTTCATATATTATTTAAAGTTCACGAATTAAAAAATAAAGTTCATGAAATGAAAAAAAGTGCAATAATTTTGAAAAAACCGTTCACAACAATGAAAAATGACCATGAGTATGAAATAAGTTCGTGGATTTGAAAAAAAGTTCACTGGAATTTGGAAAAAGTTCATTGAATTTCAAAAAAGTTCATCGGATTTGAAAAATAATTCATCAAATTTGAAAAAAGTTTATCGAATTTGAAAAAAAGTGCAATAATTTTGAAAAAAAACAGTTCGCAACAATGAAAAATGACCATGAGTTTGAAATAAGTTCATGGATTTGAAAAAAAGTTCACCGAAATTTGGAAATAGTTCATTGAATTTCAAAAAAGTTCATCAAATTTCGAAAAAGTTCACCAACTTTTCAAAAAAGTTCATCGGATTTAAAAAATAATTCATCAAATTTGAAAAAAGTTTATCAAACTTGAAAAAAAGTGCAATAGTTTTGAAAAAACAGTTCACAACAATGAAAAATGACCATGAGTTTAAAATAAGTTCATGGATTTGAAAAAAAGTTCACCAAAATTTGGAAAAAGTTCATTGAATTTAAAAAAGTTCATCGGATTTGAAAAATAGTTCAGAAAATTTCGAAAAAGTTCACCAACTTTTCAAAAAAATTCATCAGATTTGAAAAATAATTCATCAAATTTGAAAAAAAATTATCAAATTTGAAAAAAGTTTATCAAATTTGAAAAAAGTTCATCGAAAATTAAAAAGATATTATCATATTTGAAAAAGTTCATCAAATTTGAATAAAGTTTGTCAATATAGGAAAAGGTTTCACAATTTTTTACAAAGCGCGCATTAAAGAAAACAAAAAGAATTAACAGAATAGGATAAGAAAAAAAAGTAAAAGAAAAAAGAAAAAAAAGAATGGAACTAAAGAAGAAGTGGAAAAGAGTACAACGGCTAAATAACGGCAGCATATCTTGGTGGTTGGAAAGAACAGTTCGCCTCAGATAGGTTGTGGGTTCGAATCCCCGTCCGGCATCTTTTCTGGATGGTAAATTACTAGATGGGCCGGCCCAGCTCGGGTCGCTGCAGGCGCCCGTTTGCAGAATGCACATTAACGGACGCCTGCAGCGCCAAATAGGAAATGCCGGTCAAATTACAGGTGATTGCCTTTCTTGTCTAAAAAAAACGCGATTGCCTTTTTGTTCTGGCCCTCGTACATATTGCAATTCCGTACAATTACTAATTACATTTGAGTACAAAACCAATGTTTACTAAACTGATTGTACAATTGACACATCGTTTGAGACATTTAATTTGTTCTGCCAAGACCTTTTTAACACAAAGAGGAACTATTTTTTTCTTATTTCTTCTTGGTGATTCATTTTCCCATATTTATATGATTTTTTGGTAGGTTTCATCCTTTCATGAGCTGGCACTATTTTTTTTTGAACATCAGTACAGACACAAGCGCTCATATACACGCGCATACACTCACCCATATGAACGCACACACGCACACCCTACCCCTATGAGCACCTCCGAAAGACTGAGCCGGCATATCATCTTGAGATTTACGAAGTCACCGTAGGCGCCTCCTCGTCGACGGAAATGTCTCCTCCCACTGAATGCGCATCGCCGGAAATCCTGAAATAAATTCAGAAATAAATGCGAGTACCAGGATTTGAACCCTGGTGGGCTGGGGATACCACAGTCCCTCTAACCATCCAACCATATTTTGGTTGATACGTCTCCAACGTATCTATAATTTTTGATTGCTCCATGCTACTTTATCTACTGTTTTAGGCAATATTGGGCTTTATTATCCACTTTAATATTATTTTTGGGACTAACCTATTAACCGGAGGCCCAGCCCAGATTTGCTGCTTTATGCCTATTTCAGTGTTTCGAGGAAAAGGAATATCAGACGAAGTGAAAAGGAATGAAATCAACTGGAGAAGTTATTTTTGGAAGGAAAGCAACCTGATGGAATTCGAGTGCACGTCAGGGGAGTCCCAGGCTGCCCACGAGGGTGGGGGCGCCCCCCTGGGTGCGCCCCCTGCCTCGTGAGCACCCCGGAGGTCCACCGACGTACCCCTTGCACCCATATATACCTATGTACCCTAAAACTTCTAGAACAGAAGATAGATCGGGAGTTCCGCTGCCGCAAGCCTCTGTAGCCACCAAAAACCAATCGGGACCCTGTTCCGGCACCCTGCCGGAGGGGGATCCCATCACCGGTGGCCATCTTCATCATCCCGGCGCTATCCATGACGAGGAGGGAGTAGTTCACCCTCGGGGCTGAGGGTATGTACCAGTAGCTATATGTTTGATCTCTCTCTCTCTCTCTCTCGTGTTCTCTCTCGTGTTCCCTCTATGGCACGATCTTGATGTATCCCGAGCTTTGCTATTGTAGTTGGATCTTATGATGTTTCTCCCCCTCTACTCTTTTGTGATGAATTGAGTTTCCCCTGTGAAGTTATTTTATCGGATTGAGTCTTTTATGAGAACACTTGATGTATGTTTTGGTGATCAACTTGCGGGTTTCGTGACATTGGGAACCTATGCATAGGGGTTGGCACACGTTCTTGACTCTCCGGTAGTAGCTTTGGGGCACTCTTTGAAGTACTTTTATGTTGGTTGGATGAATCTGAGATTGTGTGATGCATATCGTATAATCATGCCCACGGATACTTGAGGTGACAATGGAGTATCTAGGTGACATTAGGGTTTTGGTTGATTTGTGTCTTAAGGTGTTATTCTAGTATGAACTCTATGATGGATTGAGCGGAAAGAATAGCTTTATGTTATTTTACTATGAACTCTTGAATAGATAGAACAAAAAGGATAACTTTGAGGTGGTTTCGTACCCTGCCATAATCTCTACGTTTGTTCTCCGCTATTAGTGGCTTTGGAGTGACTCTTTGTTGCATGTTGAGGGCTTGTTATATGATCTATCTATGTTATTATTGTTGAGAGAACTTGCACTAGTGAGAGTATGAACCCTAGGCCTTGTTTCCTATCATTGCAATATCGTTTATGCTCACTTTTATTGCTCGCTACCTTGCTGTTTTTATTATTTCAGATTACAAATACCTTTATCTACTATCCATTCTGCAGTTGTATCTTCATCTCTTCGTTGAACTAGTGCACATATACAATTTGCCATTGTATTGGGTGTGTTGGGGACACAAGAGACTCTTTGCTGTTTGGTTGCAGGGTTGTTTGAGAGAGACCATCTTCATCCTACACCTCCTACGGATTGATAAACCTTAGGTCATCCACTTGAGGGAAATTTGCTACTGCCCTACAAACCTGTGCACTTGCAGGCCCAACAACGTCTACAAGAAGAAGGTTGTGTAGTAGACATCAAGCTCTTTTCTGGCGCCGTTGCCGGGGAGGTTAGCGCTTGAAGGTATATCTTTAGATCTTGCAATCAAATCTTTTTGTTTCTTGTTTTATCACTAGTTTAGTTTATAAAATAAAATTACAAAAAATGGATTTGAGTTTGTCTCATACGCTTCGTCTTTTTAATATCTTTCGTGAGTATGATGGAAAGGAAAATTGTGCCAAAGTGTTAGAAGAAGAATGCATTAAATTGTTTGGCACTAAATCTTTGAATGATGAGCATGATTGCAATGTTGTTAGTACGAATTCTTTGAATATCCATAATGCTAATAATGATTGCACTAGTTATGATGAAAATATCTCTTATGAGCATGTCAACTTTTGTGGAGTGCATGTTTGCATGAACACACCAAATAGAGAAGATATTTATTGCAAGAGGCATAAGTACTTAGAAACCAAATTGTTGCAAGAAGAGCTAAATGAATGTGCTGAAAGATTCAATATTTTTCGCGCTCCTTGTGAACTCTGCAATGAACATGGTCATTTAAAGCTCCAATGCTATTTGTTTCATGATCAAGTCGTGTCCAAATATTGTGATAATTTGATTACCCTTGAGCATCATAAAGAGCTTAGCCTTCTTTTGGGTTATGAAGAAATGAAACGTATAACTGAGGGTGTTCCAAAATTTAGTCTTGATAAAATTCTTGATTTTGATCTAGAGAAAATTTATATGTATTGTGCGGAGAACTGCATTGAAAATCCTTATATTGCCAATTACCTAAAGAAAAGAAAGCAAATGAAAGATGATGAGAATACTAATGAAAGGGAAGAGGCTTCCCAATCTCCTCCTATTATTTCTTATGATGAATCAGGTAACGAGGAGGAGCTTTCTATTCAGCCAATCTCATCAATAAGGAGCTCAAAGAGGAAGGTTGAACCTACACATAATGTGAAGAAGAAAAAGAAAAGAAGGTGCAACGAAGGTAAAAAGGTATCCATCCCAAATGATGTTGCTCCAACTACTACTTGTGATGATGATAATTGCTATACTATTGGTGCTATCCATATTTTTAATGATGAGAGTGATTATGCTCATGATATGAAAGGGCCCAAGCTTGGGGAAGCTATGTTTGATGAGGATGAAATATTTGAGAATATATTTGCTGGAATTAATGTTTGTCCCAAGCTTGGGGATGCTATGTTTAATGAAGATGATATTTTTAGCACCCCAAGTTTTGATATGCAAAGTTGTTATGATGATAGCATGCCTCCTATCTATGATGATTATATTGATGAAAGTGGGTTCGGAAGAGTGTCAACTTTAGGAAGTAGTGATCCCACTATTTTGGAGGATGTTGAATCTATTTGTGATGAATATGAAAGTGGATTTGGAATAGTGTCAACTTTATTTAGTGATTACACTATCTTGGGAGAGGTTTCAATCGATTATGATGAGAACAAAGTTGCTACTTATGATGATTATTGTGATGAAATTTATGCTATAAAAAGTAGTGATGATTATATTTACAAATCTTGTCATGATTATGATTACCCTTTTTCTGAACATTACTCTTTTAATGTGGAAACAATTTTTAGTGTTCAAGTCTCTCATGATACTCCCACTACTATTCATGAGAAGAATTTTGCTTATGTGGAGAGTAGTATATTTTCTATGCTTGTAGATAATGAAAAGAATGCTTTAGGTTTTGGTTATATTGTTGAATTCATTAATGATGCTACTAAAAATTATTATGAGAGAGGAACATATGCTTGTAGGAATTGCAATAATATCAAGTTTCCTCCCTATGTGCTTAAATTCTTGAAGCTATGCTTGTGTTACCTTCCTATGCTTGTTGATTATTGTTCCCATAAGTTGTTTGCACACAAAATCCCTATGCATAGGAAGTGGGTTAGGCTTAAATGTGCTAGTCATATGCTTCATGATGCTCCCGTTATGTTTCAACTCTTATCTTTTATGTGAGCATCATTGTCATCATCATGCCTAGCTAGAAAGGCATTAAAGAAAAGCGCTTGTTGGGAGACAACCCAATATTTATCCTTACTGTTTTTGTGTGTCCACATGATTATGCTACTGTAGTAATCATGTTTTATAGCTTTTATTTGAATAAATTGCCAAGTAGAACCTTTGGGAAGACTTGGATGAAGTCTTTATGATCTTGCTGTAAAAAACAGAAACTTTAGCGTTCACAAGATTAGCTGCCATTTTTTACTGGAGAGTGATTTTAGGTTGATTCTTTTTGCAGATGATTAATAGACCAATTAATCAGGTCCATCAATTTATTTCATAATTTTTGGGGTTCCAGAGGTATACGTTTGATACAGATTACTATAGACTGTTCTGTTTTTGACAGATTCTGTTTTCATTGTGTTGTTTGCTTATTTTGATGCATCTATGGCTAGTATTAAGTGGTATGAACCATAGAGATGTTAGAATACAGTAGATATTACACCAATATGAATTTAGAATGAGTTCATTACAGTACCTAAGTGGTGGTTTTATTTTCTTATACTAACGGAGCTTACGAGTTTTGTTTTGAGTTTTGTGTGGTTGAAGTTTTCAAGTTTTGGGTAAAGATTCGATGGACTATGGAATAAGGAGTGGCAAGAGCCTAAGCTTGGGGATGCCCAAGGCACCCCAATGTAATATTCAAGGACAACCAAGAGCCTAAGCTTGGGGATGCCCCGGAAGGCATTCCCTCTTTCGTCTTCGTTCATCGGTAACTTTACTTGGAGCTATATTTTTATTCACCACATGATATGTGTTTTGCTTGGAGCATCATTTTCTTTTGTTAGTTTTTGCTTGCTGTTAGTTAGAATAATGTTTTTCATCTTTAGTTTCAATAAAAAGTCAAGGATAGCCTTTGCCATGCTTATTTTGCTAGTATACATGTTGCTGTTTGAAAACAGAAAGTTTACCGCTGTTGCAAAAACTCCCTAGAAAAGTCAGAGAATGGTATAATGTTGAATCTTTTTGCATATTAAGCTCTGATAAATTTATTAGTGGGAATTTTAGTTCATAATTTTTGGAGTCAGGGAAGTATTGATACTCTTGCATTCTTTATAGACTGTACTGTTTTGGCAGATTGCATTTATGGTTGCATTGTTTGCATATGTTTGCTTGTTTAATGATTCTATTTGAGGATAGAAGTATTAAATATTCAAAGGCATTTAGTATTCAATGTTGAATAATAATGTTAGTGATTTGTTACAGTAGAATATGATATGGTTTTGCATTGGTTTATACTAACCTATCTCACGAGTTCTTGTTGAGTTTGTTGTGAATGAAGCTTTTGATAAAAAAGAGAAACCATGATATGAGAGGAATTAAGGAGACACAAAAGCTCAAGCTTGGGGATGCCCAAGGCACCCCAAGATAATATTTCAAGAATTCTCAAGCATCTAAGCTTGGGGATGCCCCGGTAGGCATCCCACCTTTCTTCTTCAACAACTATCGGTTAGTATCGGTTGAGCCTAAGTTTTTGCTTCTTCACATGAGTTGTGCTATCTTTGCAATGTAGTTTTCTTTACCTTTGCTTGATGTTTGAATAAAGTATCAAGATCTGAAATTATTAAATGGGAGAGTCTTCACATAGTTGCATAATTATTCGACTACTCATTGATCTTCACTTATATCTTTCGGAGTAATTTTTGTTATTGCTCATAGTGATTCACTTATATATTTTGAGCGTGATAATTTTTGCTCTAGTACTTCACTTATATCTTTTAGAGCATGGTGGTGGATTTGTTTTAAAGAAACTATTGATATCTCATGCTTCACTTAGATTATTTTGAGAGTTGTTAATAGCATGGTAATTTGCTTAAAGATAATATACTTGGTATTCAAGATATGTGAAACTTTCTTTTGAGTGCGTTGAATACTAATATAAGTTTGATGCTAGATAATTGTTTTGAGATATGGAGGTGATAATATCAAAGCAATGCTAGTTGGGGTGACTATGAATTTAAAGAATGCTTGTGTTGAAGTTTGTGATTCCCGTAGCATGCACGTATGGTGAACCGCTTTGTGATGAAGTCGAAGCACAATTTTATTTATTGATTGTCTTCCTTATGAGTGGCAGTTGGGGACGAGCGATGGTCTTTTCCTACCAATCTATCCCCCTAGGAGTATGCGTTTAGTGCTTTGGTTTTTGATGACTTCTAAATTTTTGCAACAAGTGCATGAGTTCTTTTGATTAATGTTGAGTCCATGGATTATACGCACTCTCACCCTTCCACCATTGCTAGCCTCTCTAATACCGCGCACTTTTCACCGGTATCATACACCCACCATATACCTTCCTCAAAACAGCCACCATACCTACCTATCATGGCATTTTCATAGCCATTCCAAGATATATTGCCATGCAACTTTCCACCGTTCCGTTCATATGACACACATTACTTTTGTCATATTGCTTTTTGCATGAACATGTAGTTGACATTTTATTTGTGGCAAAGCCACCGTTCATAATTCTTTCATACATGTCACTCTTGATTCATTGCATATCCCGGTACACCACCGGAGGCATTCATATAGAGTCATATTTTGTTCTAGTATCGAGTTGTAATTGTTGAGTTGTAAGAAAAAATAAAAGTGTGATGATCATCATTATTAGAGCATTGTCCCAGTGAGGAAAGGATGATGGAGACTATGATTCCCCCATAAGTCGGGATGAGACTCCGGACTTTATGAAAAATAAAAGAGGCCAAAGAAGCCCAAATAAAAAAAAAGGCCAAAGAAGCCCACCAAAATAAAAAAAATGAGAGAAAAAGAGAGAAGGGACAATGCTACTATCCTTTTACCACACTTGTGCTCCAAAGTAGCACCATGATCTTCATGATAGAGAGTCTCATATGTTGTCACTTTCATATACTAGTGAGAATTTTTCATTATAGAACTTGGCTTGTATATTCCAATGATGGGCTTCCTCAAAAGTGCCCTAGGTCTTCGTGAGCAAGCAAGTTGGATGCACACCCACTTAGTTTCTTTTGTTGAGCTTTCATATACCTATAGCTCTAGTGCATCCGTTGCATGGCAATCCCTACTCACTCACATCAATATCTATTGATGGGCATCTCCATAGCCCATTGATACGCCTAGTTGATGTGAGACTATCTTCTTCTCTTTTGTCTTCTCCACAACCACCATTCTATTCCACCTATAGTGCTATGTCCATGGCTCACGCTCATGTATTGCGTGAAAATTGAAATGGTTTGAGATTATTAAAGTATGAAACAATTGCTTGGCTCGTCATCGGGGTTGTGCATGATTAAATACTTTGTGTGATGAAGATAGAGCATAGCCAGACTATATGATTTTGTAGGGATAACTTTCTTTAACCATGCTATTTTGAGAAGACATGATTGCTTTGATTAGTATGCTTGAAGTATTATTACTTTTATGTCAATATGAACTTTTGTCTTGAATCTTTCGGATCTGAATATTCATATCACAATTAAGAAAATTTACATTGAAATTATGCCAAAGTATCACTCCGCATCAAAAATTCTTTTTTATCATTTACCTACTCGAGGACGAGCAGGAATTAAGCTTGGGGATGCTTGATACGTCTCCAACGTATCTATAATTTTTTATTGCTCCATGCTACTTTATCTACTGTTTTAGGCAATACTGGGCTTTATTATCCACTTTTATATTATTTTTGGGACTAACCTATTAACCGGAGGCCCAGTCTAGATTTGTTGTTTTATGCCTATTTTAGTGTTTTGAGGAAAGGGAATATCAGACGAAGTCAAAAAGGAACGAAATCAACTGGAGAAGTTATTTTTGGAAGGAAAGCAACCTGATGGACTTGGAATGCACGTCAGGGGAGTCCCGGGCTGCCCACGAGGGTGGGGGCGCCCCCCTGGGCGTGCCCCTTGCCTCGTGAGCACCACGGAGGTCCACCGACGTACCCCTTGCACCCATATATACCTATGTACCCTAAAACTTCCAGAACAGAAGATAGATCAGGAGTTCCGCCGCCGCAAGCCTATGTAGCCACCAAAAACCAATCGGGACCCTGTTCCGGCACCCTGCCGGAGGGGGATCCCATCACCGGTGGCCATCTTCATCATCCCGGCACTATCCATGACGAGCAGGGAGTAGTTCACCCTCGGGGCTGAGGGTATGTACCAGTAGCTATGTGTTTGATCTCTCTCTCTCGTGTCCTCTCTCGTGTTCTCTCTCGTGTTCCCTCTATGGCACGATCTTGATGTATCCCGAGCTTTGCTATTGTAGTTGGATCTTATGATGTTTCTCACCCTCTACTCTCTTGTGATGAATTGAGTTTCCCCTTTGAAGTTATCTTATCGAATGGAGTCTTTTATGAGAACACTTGATGTATGTTTTGGTGATCAACTTGCGGGTTTGTGACATTGAGAACCTATGCATAGGGGTGGGCACACGTTCTTGACTCTCCGGTAGTAGCTTTGGGACACTCTTTGAAGTACTTTTATGTTGGTTGGATGAATCTGAGATTGTGTGATGCATATCGTATAATCATGCCCACGGATACATGAGGTGACAATGGAGTATCTAGGTGACATTAGGGTTTTGGTTGATTTGTGTCTTAAGGTGTTATTCTAGTATGAACTCTATGATGGACTGAGCGGAAAGAATAGCTTTATGTTATTTTACTACGAACTCTTGAATAGATAGAACAAAAAGGATAACTTTAAGGTGGTTTCATACCTTACCATAATCTCTACGTTTGTTCTCCGCTATTAGTGGCTTTGGAGTGACTCTTTGTTGCATGTTGAGGGCTTGTTATATGATCTATCTATGTTACTAGTATAACGCCCGTGCGTTGCCACGGGCTCTTCAAAATTTATAATCAGTATCTTTCATTTGTCATCCCCTCATATTGGGTGATTATGGGGTGCTCTAATTAGAAACACAATAATCAAATATTAGAAAATTTCACCGAACGAACAACAACGAATAATACGATATCTATCAAACGAATAAAATGAGGTCATATTTTTGGTCCGTCATGCACTTCTGTTGAAAAGTGCCTATCCCTTTTAGAATCAACCCACTGTTTGCTCGCACGCAAAAAAATACATCTCTAAAGTGGGGAACCGATCGGTGCCAAAAAGAACTCAAACTCCTATCCAATCTCGACTTCGTGCTCTTCCACTTCCATTGATAAAGATGGGACGTCAAGGGTTTCATCATGATGACCTCGAGCAGCCGCCGACATCCCTCCCCACATCTACCCCTACCCCCTGCTGCCGCTTGCACTGTCCTTGCTCCTCGAGGGAGCTAGGGACACAATGTTCTCTAGGATGGGCATGACCAGATCCACGAGGAGGCCACATTCTTCCATGGGAACCCAACCAAGCACACCACCCTCCGCAACCATCCAATCCCAGCCTAACAAAGTCAAGACCCGCCATCGATCCACAAATCAGGCTCGCCGCATCCAGGTTCACTGCAAGTCTGCGACGAGTTTGTAGTCGACATCTTGACTTTGGCTATCCCCACGGAAGAATCATCGGATCCTGCTTACTTTTACCATCACTTCGCCTCTTCCCAAGGCAGCGACACCACCCAGCCAATCACCACCACCGCTTGCGGCTTGCCTACATAAAATCATATGAGAAATCCCCACGGCGGTGCTGTAAGATCACCTTGGCGACCTCGACAGTGACCGACTGGTCTAAGATCTAAGCTAGCCGCTCTTTGTAGAAACCAATAGAAGTAGGCATGTGACTCAGATTTGTTCTTTGGTGTGCATGCGTTTCTTCCTGCCCACCAGCTCTTGTCTACAACTTGCCTATATCTGTACCAGCTCTTGGTCTACAACTCGCCTATCTCCATGCTCGAGAATCTGGAGTGTAGTAGTTAAAAAAAAGACCAACTTTATACTCATTTGATAATTCAACGTGCATGGGCATGCACCAGATGGAATTCACGCTCTATGTAAAATCTGGAGTGTAATGACCGTGGTTGATGAATGAAAGTCTTATTTCCGCAAAAAAAGAAGTTAAAGGTGAATATATTCCTCATGTGTAGAGTACAAACAGAGCATATAGTGGTGACCTAGTTTCTTTTGATTGAGGTGAATACATGCCAGTACTAAAATCTTCTAATTTCTTTTGATTGAATCCAAGTTGTCTCTTTTCTTTCGATTCAGCAAAGCTAGTTCGAATAAATAGGACTGTCTATATCTTAACTCCTTTGCCAATTAAGCTTCAAAATTGCAGTCTGATTCAGAAACAATCGAACGATTGTGTCGTTAACTCCAGGAGATTCTCGTTAGATCTTAGGAACGCTGCAAGCCATCATATCATATAAGAATAAGATCGACAATTCATATGGACAGATCTTACTACAATCATATTACTACTACTCGCACACTGATATGGACAGATCATACAAGATCGAAGGTACATAAGACAAGGTCCTCTAGATTACGAAAAACTGTTTGCTTCGCCTCATGTGAGACGGACCCCGAGCTATTCTTCAATGGCGCACCGCGCGCACATATTTGGCGGCAAAGTAACTCGTTATCCTAAGGACGTCCCCGTCAAGCCCGTCGACAGCGTCACCCTTTTCCATCTCCCCGGCTGGACCTCGCCGAGTTTCCACCGTCGACGGCCTGCCGCCGCCGCATTCTGCTGCATGAAGGAGATCAACGACGGTTTAGACGTGCACGGGTGCAGCAGAGCAGATCGACCGATGGATCGGTTGACAACACGTACCGTCGCAGGCCGCGTGGCCGTGGTGGGGGGCGGCGGCGCTCGAGGTGCCCTGCGCCTCGCATTCGCAGGGCGAGACGGCGCTCGTGGCGCTGGTGCCGATTTCCTCCTCCGGACGAACGAGGAGCCATCCGTCCAAGCTGGGCGAGGGAGCCAACGGCGGCCTGCAGCGCTGCCGGCTCGACTCCTTGCAGTAGGCGATCGCGCTCGCGACGGCATCCTCCCTCGCCCGGGCGGTGCCGTCCTCGCCGGCGACGACCCTCCCGTCCGGCTTCGTCGCCCGGCCCTTCCGTCTCCCGCTCCCGTCTGGCCGCTCGTTCGCAGCACCGGCGCGCTGCAGATTTCTGGCAAACCTGTGCAGGCACCGCCTTAGCGCGTGGCCCTTCCGTGCGGCCGTGTCACCGCCCTCCCTCACCGGTGAGCGCGCGCTGTTCGACGAGCTGCTTCGGGCGCCAAGCAAGGAGGAGGAGGGGGACGACCTCGACGCCGGGAAGGAGCCCGGGTCGGAGGCCACCTTAGCGTCGCCAGGGCCGAACGCCGGCGACGAGGAGCTGCCCTGCTCAACGCTCGAAGCGCCGTCCGTGGTCGCTGCCGTCGCCACGGCCGGCGCCATCACCGCCCACACGGCGCACGGGAACATCCACGCCATGACGACCTGGAAGAAATGCATGGTGATCAGGAGC
>NC_057801.1:792149039-792149862 GCF_018294505.1 Triticum aestivum
CCGGTGAGCGCGCGCTGTTCGACGAGCTGCTTCTGGCGCCGAGCAAGGAGGAGGAGGTGGACGACCTCGATGCCGGGGAGGAGCCCGGGTCGGAGGCCACCTTAGCGTCGCCAGGGCCGAACGCCGGCGACAAGGAGCTGCCCTGCTTAACGCTCGAAGCGCCCTCCGTGGTCGCTGCCGTCGCCACGGCCGGCGCCATCGCCGCCCACACGGCGCACGGGAACATCCACGCCATGACGACCTGGAAGAAATGCATGGTGATCAGGAGCACTGGGGTTTGCTTGCAGGCCCTTGTGCATGTAGTACGTCCTTGTATATATATACACGTCGTGATTGCGATCGCGTTCGCCTCCGACTCCGGCGGTGGTTGCAGGGGGGCACGGCGGCGTCTGCGGGCGCGTGATTTCCGAAATCCGAGATGCCACAGCGAGATTGCCAAAATCCTGTGGCTAATCTATGGAATACTCCGGCGGTTCCTTCCATATACGGAACTAATTACTGCATGGTTTAATTACTCGATCGCTGATTTATCGGATGAGCTAGTAATGCGATATTTCCCGAGTTATGGCCTTACCATACCTGGATTGATAGCCTTTGGGGTAATTTAAATTTATTACCATATTCAAAATTTCCTGAGTTATGACCTTACCATACCTGGATTGATTTATTACTATACGTGGATTAATTATGATTTATTACAATATGATTTATTACTATACGTGGATACCCTTACCATACCTAGTGGTAATTTTAATTTATTACCATATTCGATATTTCCCGAGTTATGGCCTTACCATACCTGGATTGATAGCCTTTAGGGTAA
>NC_057801.1:792150004-792155373 GCF_018294505.1 Triticum aestivum
GGTAATTTAAATTTATTACCATATTCGATATTTCCTGATTTATGGCCTTACCATACCTGGATTGATAGCCTTTGGGGTAATTTAAATTTATTACCATATTCAAAATTTCCTGAGTTATGACCTTACCATACCTGGATTGATTTATTACTATACGTGAATTAATTATGATTTATTACTATATGATTTATTACTATACGTGGATAGCCTTACCATACCTGGTGGTAATTTAAATTTATTACCATATTCGATATTTCCCGAGTTATGACCTTACCATATCTGGATTGATAGCCTTTGGGGTAATTTAAATTTATTACCATATAATTGCCATATTCAAAATTTCCTGAGTTATGACCTTACCATACCTGGATTGATTTATTACTATACGTGGATTAATTATGATTGATTACCATAAATACGTTGGGTATTGCCGGTCAGACGAGAAAAGAGAAAAACCGGTGGGAGGGGCTGGTGGGAGGTGGGACGAAGAAAAACCGGTTGAAAATAAACCGGTTGAAAATAAACCGGTTGAAAGTGGGGGGGACTATTCAACCAATTCGTCCATTAGGAGTAGAGATTTATTACTATACGTGGATACCCTTACCATACCTAGTGGTAATTTAAATTTATTACCATATTCGATATTTCCCGAGTTATGGCCTTACCATACCTGGATTGATAGCCTTTAGGGTAATTTAAATTTATTACCATATTCGATATTTCCCGATTTATGGCCTTACCCTACCTGGATTGATAGCCTTTGGGGTAATTTAAATTTATTACCATATTCAAAATTTCCTGAGTTATGACCTTACCATACCTGGATTAATTTATTACTATACGTGGATTAATTATGATTTATTACTATATGATTTATTACTATACGTGGATAGCCTTACCATACCTGGTGGTAATTTAAATTTATTACCATATTCGATATTTCCCGAGTTATGACCTTACCATATCTGGATTGATAGCCTTTGGGGTAATTTAAATTTATTACCATATAATTGCCATATTCAAAATTTCCTGAGTTATGACCTTACCATACCTGGATTGATTTATTACTATACGTGGATTAATTATGATTGATTACCATAAATACGTTGGGTATTGCCGGTCAGACGAGAAAAGAGAAAAACCGGTGGGAGGGGCTGGTGGGAGGTGGGACGAAGAAAAACCGGTTGAAAATAAACCGGTTGAAAATAAACCAGTTGAAAGTGGGGGGACTATTCAACCAATTCGTCCATTAGGAGTAGAGATTATTGTTGAGAGAATTTGCACTAGTGAAAGTATGAACCCTAGGCCTTGTTTCCTATCATTGCAATACCGTTTACGCTCACTTTTATCGCTCGCTACCTTGCTGTTTTTATTATTTCAGATTACAAATACCTTTATCTACTATCTATTCTGCACTTGTATCTTCATCTCTTCGCCGAACTAGTGTACCTATACAATTTGCCATTGTATTGGGTGTGTTGGGGACACAAGAGACTCTTTGCTATTTGGTTGCAGGATTGTTTGAAAGAGACCATCTTCTTCCTACGCCTCCTACGGATTGATAAACCTTAGGTCATCCACTTGAGAGAAATTTGCTACTGTCCTACAAACCTGTGCACTTGCAGACCCAACAACGTCTACAAAAAGAAGGTTGTGTAGTAGATATCATTGGTTCTCTCATGTTTAAGTACATATTGGAGCCGAATTGTCGATCACTATTTTTCTTCGGAAAGACTAACGCCCACACGTGTGGGCGTCTGGCAACTCGCCCACACGCATGGATTTTCGTCCAACCAATTCTGTATGAATCTTGGCATGTTCTATCAGTTTTTGTGTGCCACGTAGGACTGGATTGAGGTGTGGGCATTCATTCAATCGTCTACACGTCCTTTTTCACCACACGAGGGGCTGTTGTGTGGGCGTTTAGCAATTCGCCCACACACCAGTTTTCATGCACGCAGAGGGGCTGGTGTGTGGGCGTTTATCACTTTGCCCACACGCCCGTCTCCTTGCCCACACCCAAAGCTGTCAGTTGCCATGTATTTCTGCAGGGTACATGGCAACTACCCTAACTTTGCTTGTAAGCAGATGGCAACTCTTTTTTACCCGAGTTGCTATGTGTTTTTGCATGGTACATGGCAACTGCCATAGGTGCATGTAAACAGATGGCAACTCTTTCTTTTACATGGCAACTGCCGAGTTCCAAAACCACCACATTATGGGCTAGGGTAACATATCGGTACCACATTTGAGGCAGGGCACAAAAAACCACCAGAATTGCGCCTAATACGTAACACGGAGCACTGATGCTCAAATTTAGCCACAAAAACAGCGGATCTGACCGGTTGGGCCCACCTGTCGGGCCGATGTGGCATGCCTACATGGATAATTTGCTGAGGTGGTCGAAGGCCCACCTGCCGGCCTCTCTCTTATTCCTCTCTCTCTCTCTCTCTCTCTCTCTCTCTCTCTCTCTCCAAGCCTTCTTCTTCCCCACGACCGCAACCACAGCCAGTCGTACTCGCGCCGCCGCCGGAGCCTTAGCCCGACGAGCCATCACCGGCGAGCCTCCCCGCCGCTCAGCTACCTGCCATCCGTTCCTGTCATCCGTCTCGCTCGGATCCAACGAGGATACGCCCCACCGCCCAGCACGCCAGAGTCGACGGCGACTGCGGCAAACAACGGGTGCACGCCGAGGAGCTCGGCGGGGCAGCTTGTCGCCGCCGTTCTCGTCCCCCGCCGTTGCGCCGAGCGCCGGAGCATGATGACCGGGTTGAAAGGTGCGCGGTCGCCCCCTCCCCCACTTCCGACAGAGGCGGCTGCGGCACGGCGGCCGCGGCGGAGGCGCACGTCGTTGGCGTGGTGTGCGCGCGGGCGGCGTAGGTAGGCGGGGGCCGGTGGGGTCCGCCTCATCTCCTCAAGGAACCCGTCGCTGCAGTCCGGGCAGGCAAGGTCGATCCCGTGCCGCCTGACCTGTGCCGGCGCGCGTCCGATCGCAGCGGCGAGTCTGTGGCGTCCTCTTCGCCCGAGCCCACTGTCGTCCTCTCTACAGCGCCGCCCGAGCTTCTCCTTGCCGCAACTGCCTCGGCCTGCTCCCCGGTGCGCCGCACACGCGGCCTTGCCTGGTCGTTGCGCCGCTCATGACACGCCCATAGCATGTTTGCTGAAATGCCCATGAGAAATAAAAAGAAAAGGTGAAAAAGGATAAAGAGTCATTGACAGGTGGGACCCTTTTGCCACCTCAGCAAATTATCCACCTAGGCACGCCATGTCAGCCCGACAGCTGGGGCCGACTTGTCGGTTTCGCTGTCTTTTTCGCAAGTAAATCGGAAAATCAGTGCTCCGCATTACGTATTAGACGCAATTCTAGTGGTTTTTTGTGCCCTGCCTCAAATGTGGTACCGATCTGTTACCCTAGCCTATAATATGGTGGTTTTGGGTAAATAAGCGTGCTTGTGAGCACATGGCAACTCTCTCTTTGACCCGAACATATTTTTTGCCATGCCTTTTTTGTAGTGCTACATGGCAACTGCCTAGTGTTAGTAGGTGGCAACTCATAAAGTTCTGAAATCATGAAAACTGCAATAGACCAGACCATACATGGCAACTGTCTAGTGTTAGTAGGTGGCAACTCCTAAAATTTTGAAATCATGGCAACTGCAGTAAACCAGACCATACATGGCAACTGCAGTTGAGCAACCATGGCAACTATAGTTGTCCGACATGGCAACTGTAGCTCAGTGACATGGCAACTGCATTTAAACGGACATTGAAGAGGGACCGGACCATGGCAACTGCGAGGACGCGTGATGACTGTCACGCGGGGCGTGCGGGGCCGTGAGGTAGGTGGCTGAGAGAGGTCGTGTTCGTGTTATCCATTTTGCCCACACGTAGGCGTGTGAGAGGGACCGCAAGAAAAAAAAAGATGTGTGTGGGTGCTAGTTGTTTTGCCCACACGCAGGCGTGTGGGCTGTTCATCTTAGACACTACATAAAATGTGTGGCCAGATCATTTAATGCCCATACGTGTGGGTGTTATCGACGTTCTTTTTCTTACAGCGCCCTTTCGAAACAAATGCGTCCATGCCATTCTTTGACAGTTTTGTGTAGGTGTAGTGTTGTTTATTCAGATTTGCTATTTCACATCTAGATGTGAAATACCTATCTCACATCTAATCCTAGAGCCGTTGGATCTCGTCTCTTAAGATTCGTGCAAACGCATGTTTTTTTAGGCGACGCGCAAACGCATGTTTCTGGCTGGCGCGCACTCGCGGCGCGTAGTCTCGCTCGCAGCCAGTGTCTTTCTTTGTTTGTTTGTTTTTTTCGGCTTCTTCCTATGTTTGTTTTGCCCTCTGCCATCGAATTAGCTGTTTTGATTAGTGCATATTTCGTCTGCATACTGCACTTGTGCGTTGGCCATTTTTTCTTTGTCGGATGTTTAGCCATACGAGCTGCGTCGCTTTGTTTATTACCCGTGTTCACGTTTTCTTGTTTTTCTTCTTTAGTCTATGCACCCTATTAAAAACACACGAGCCAAGTTTCTGCAGTTTTCTTTTGTATTTATTCATTTTAAATTTATGAACCATATTTAGGGCAGAATTATTTTGTCTGTCTTGTTTTTCTTCTGAAAATGTCTACGTTAACTCTATACCCATTATCAAACGCGTTCGATTTTCTGTTTTTCTTTGTCCCAGTTACAAGTCCATCCTCGACTCCTAATTAAGCCTGATTTTGTGTATGCTAGTTGCAAGTCTATCCTCTACTTGTAACTAGGCCCAAAGTTTCTTTTTGTCTCAGTTGTAATTCTAACATTAACTCGCAATTGGCCTTGATCTGGGGGGCCCAATCCAGTTTTTTGTCTTTAGTTGCAAAGTCACCCTCGATCTTTTTTGTCAGTTTTTGTTCGGTTTTCTATTTTTTTGGTTTACGTTTTCATTTATTGTTTTCTTGTTTTTCAATTTTGCAATATAAATTAATATATTTTTTGAACTCATGATTTTTTTTCTTATCAGTGTCAATTGCATATCCATCATCAGACAACAAGTGCAAGTTCGCTCATCTTCAATGCGACTGCTACATGGATGAAAGTGTTTTGTCAGGAGGGCATTTGTGTGTCTCCTAATAGCTAGACACACAACTGCAAGCATCATCCCTGGCTGCAACTGCATGTCTTCAACAGGATTACAACTTTGTTTGTACATCTGTAAGTATTTGTCGTTGCACGTGCACCATCAAACATGCAACTACACGATCAACATCGCCCACATAACTTGCATGACACCGCCCCAGTTTCATGTCCACTTTTGACATGCAACTCGCTCGACCCAGTTGTATGCCCATCCTTGACCCGCATATTGCCTCCACAAGCGGAGGGAT